>NC_138913.1:28160723-28397607 GCF_965231255.1 Vanellus vanellus | reverse complement strand
GTAAGGCATTCAGGGATGGGCGCAGATGCGTTTAGCAACTCAAAGTCAAGCAGCACCAAGGGCTGAGCGAGCACTTGAACGGACACTGGCCCACCAAGCCGGAGCCAGCCGTCCCAAGAGCCCAGCTCCTGCGCCACGCCACCGCCAGGGGAGCGGGTCCAGGGCCGTAAGATGACAAGGCTGTCTTTCAGGAGAACGTTTTCCAGAACAATGTCACTATGCATTTAAATCCTCCTCTTTGCTTTCTCCAGGCTGGGTTGCCAGCAAACCTCACGGAACGCCGCAGCCTGCCCTGAAATCACCATATGTCAAGCTTGGCAGTTACTCGTTTCATCCTCCAGAAGATGTGGAGCAGGAACTCAGCCACCCAGGGATGGGCGAAGGCTTTCCCAGAAACCCTACCCTCCCAATGCTCGCGAGGCTGCCCAGGAGGAGTAGCGCTCTCCACCTCGAGGTCCAGCTAAGTGGTGTGAGAAGGTCTGGGGTTGAACGAAGGATTGCTTAGGTTGGGGAAGGGGCAATCGTCACCATCCAGTGCTATTACCACCCAGGAGCACATGCCAAAGCAGGTGAAGGCTGAAGGTCAGGAGCCTGAGGACACTCTATTCCTTGTCACGCAGTTGGGTGGCTTTCGGCACAAGCTGGGCATAGCACCGCACACCACTGGACTTCTTGGGTGGAGAGCAGCTGGCTTGGACAACCATCTCACCAGCCAAACGAGCGAGGAGGATCCCCAAACCCATCATAAATCCCAGCAAGAGCACAGTGCCTTAAGGGATGGCAAGGATAAACCAAATATCGGGGAGCAACATCAACAGCTTTGTACTTTCCGCTACTTTTCTGAAGCTCATTTCTTGGTCAACAGCCACGTACCAGTGTTGGCTGCACATGTTGTCCTCCAGTCAGGATGAATGGAAGCAAGTGAGCTCACCCAAGGACACTCTGCCCTCTTGGGAAGAGGGGCCTTGATCTTCATCATGCGATGAGAAAGCAAGGAACCCCAAAAAGGGCAGGGGGAAAAGCAAGCAGGGTTTGAGATTTCACAGACAAGGGCTCCATGGAAGCCTAACGAGTTCAATGGAACCGGGCTCCTAATCAACTGGGATTCCCTTGAAATGATAGCCTCTAAATACAGAATTAGTCAACTGAGAAGACAGAGCAGCCATAAACATCCATTAGCATCCGCAATTACAAGGGCTAGGATAGATGAGAAGGATGCGCAGTCTTCACGCCTGGGTACACACGAGAGATTCGCCCCTGGGATTGCAGGGGGATCTCCCCGGCAGCATGCTCACACGTGTCTTACGGCTGCACCGTGCCCGGCTACAAAGCCAACCTTCGAGGCCACCAGCGCGGAGGCAACGCTGGGTCAGGTGCCATAAGCTCTGCTGAACTAATGCACCAGACCTGTCCCCCCTTTCCTTCCCCGCTGGATTTATTCTGCCTTATTATGGGATAGCACCGCCTATGAGGAAAGCTCTAAAAATCAAAACATTTATCCTGCATTTCCCTACACGCCATCACTTCTTTAGATATTCAGGATGAGTCACTGTCTTGGACCGTGTTCTCCAGAAAAGCTTCGAGCTCGCTACAGAAACACGCGTCTCATAGAGCCCTAAATCTCAAATGCCAGCCGTTGCTGTCAGAGAGCCCTCGCTACGAGAGATGCACCTGGCATCGTCCGGCTCCTATTTACTAGATCTTATTTTAAAATGTCAAAGGGATGCTGCATGAGCTATGAACACGACAGACTGCTCAGGCGGCGAGCGAGCGCCGTCGGGACTCAAGGTTAGCGTACGGCATCCCTTCGTCCGTACGCACCTCCTCCCAACGTAGTCACCGTCTTTCCCCCAAACACCAAAATTGGGGGGGGGGGAAGCCTCCCTTTTCACCATGACAAAACCCCCAGCTGCCAACAGCCAAAGCCAGACAGCTCGGTCGAGCCGGAAACTAACTCCCCCCACCACCAAAATTAGAGGCTTGCAAAGAAAAAAACCCATCTCTGGACAAGCGAGCGTGGGGTGAGCTTGCCAGTACAGCTCTGGCGCAGAACAACCCCGGCCAGATTGATCCCAAACTTTTTAACACAGCATCCAACACGTATTGAAGCCTTCGGAGGCCGGCTAATTATTTTCAGGTGTAAATAAGAACCCAACAACAGCATTGCGGGTCTGAGGCTGTATCCTGAAGACCACGCGCTGGGTGTCTCAGGGGAGGGAGAGGGGCAACGCACAGGGATGCTCTGGCTGCTGCTGGAGATGTCGAGCTCAGCCCCGGCCACCGGAGCATCAGCCGTCGAGGGGAGGAGGTGGAAATATTGAACCTCAAACAGAAGAAACTGCAAAAGCTCGTCGGCAAGCGGCTCCCCGCACCGCCTCCCCTCCCCACGCCGGCCGCTGTGCCGAGCATCGTCTCTCCGTTTTTTTTTTTTTTGCACCATATGGAGTCAGCTCGCGAGTGCAAATGAGGCAAAGAGCGTGAGAGGCAAAGGGAAATAAATCTGCGCCTCTGTGGCAGCACGCGGGGCTGCCAGCAGCGTGGGGAAACCTCCATCGGGACGCGGCCGGGATGGGGAAAGGCTCTGCCTGCATCCCTGGGGGATGACTCGGCGGAGAGCCCCGGTGCCTGCCCTGCCCTCCCCGCCGTAAGGCTGCAGGCGTGGGAAAGGGCGGAAAGGAGGGAAAAGGAAGGAAAGGGGATGTGACGAAGCCAACAGGTCCCTTGCAAAAGGCAGAGTGCCCCATGAGCAGACCCCACTGAGTTAGTTGTTTTGTTGGGTTTTTTTTTGTTTTTTGGTTGTTTTTTTTTTTTTTCCCCTCTGGCTCCACATCCCAATGCTGCTTCCTAAATTAGCGCCGCAAACCCATCCCTTGGCTCTCCCAGCTTTGCCCCGGAATTATATTTTTCTGGCTTTTTTTCTACACCGCTTTCAGATTTGGTCAAAACAGGCAACGGCCAGGATTTGTAACTATCCGGCATCCTCTCCCCGAAATTTTACTATCAATCTGAGCCATCTTTAGGTACGTATGCACATGACAGCTGCCTCACTGAGTAAATAAAACGTGTTAGCCAAGATTTCTAAACACCCATTCACGCAAGGTGCCATACACTGGCTCCAATGGGCCAGTGGGGCTGTGTTAAACCCGCACGTGCCGATGGCTACCAGTGACCACAGTCACCCCTTCGGAAGACGCTCTTCACGACGGGGTGCACAGCAGGGGCTTCAGGACCCCTCTTCGTAAGCTCTCGGTGCATCACCTGAAGCATGCCGGGAGCAGCGAGCTCCCCCAGCTCCTGCCTGCGCAGAAGCAGCTCCAGGTCCTCCATCGCTCCGTATCCAACCCCCCCACCACGATCCATCTTCTGGGAGAAGAGAGCAAAAACAAGCACCGCTCTAAGTTGACCTTAAATCGCAATGTTTTGCTCCGCTTTGCTTACGGTGAGCTTTTCCTGCAAGCTGCAGCGGCCGGTTGAGCCGCTGAGCGGCCACAGCTCCCCACCGGCCCCAGGAGGTGAGGAAGAGGAAGACGCTGGCAGGAGGCACGGCGTTGGCAGCCGGCCTGCCCAGCACACCCCTGCCTCCAGCCCCGGCGCCTGCGCGGGTTGCAAGCTGGGAAAAGGCTGGAGCATGAGGACAGCCATCTGCACGCCGGGAGCCGCGCCAAGGCGGGTTCGGGCGGATTGTTTTTCCTCGCCAGGACGGTCTCCTTCCCGAGCGCGCGGGTAGAGCTGACTTAACGCAGGGGTGAAACTCCAGCGTGGAGTTGCAGGGAGGTAAGCAAGGAGAAGTCTACCAGAGCCACCTCCAGCAGCTTGCCAGCCCGGGCACCGGCCGAGCCCCAGGAGGTGCCTACAGCCCACCACGGGCGAGGGGATGGTCCCGGTGTGACCGGCGCAGCTCCATTTCATGCAACGCCAGCTCTTCTCATTTTTAAAGTGGCACCGGTTGATGATAAAGCTCCCCCTAAGCTCATCTCCATACCCACCTCTTCTCCTGATGACACTGACCCATCCTCCCTGATTGTGGTTTCCTTACCGAAATAAATCACTTTAAGTGCACGTTGTGCTCTGGGTCTCATCACTGTTCATCATCTTCTGCGCAACGGCGCTGTCACATCCTCACAAACTCTGTCACCTGGGTGACACGGGAGCGATTTGGGAGGGCAGGCAGGTGGGAAGAAAGCGCCTGCAGCTCACCAGGGTACCAGGAGCTCCCACCCCTTCTCCTCCACAGCTTTCGGATGGTGGGCTCGCACCTTGAGCCCCACACACACCCCCTATGGCACCAAAACTCAGGAAGAACAAAAGCAAGAAGGTGCAACACACGTGCAAGATGGGCTCGTTGCACACAAGCACCCAGAAGATGGAAGACTGCAGGTACGCTGGAAGATACACTTTGATGGCCAAGAGGGTCTTCCTTCAGCGAGATATGTCCCTGCAGGGAAACCTCCTCCAGAAGGGGTGGCAGAAACTCACTCTCCTCCCTAAATTTAAACAGCTAAGGGAGGGGAGGAGGGAAGATCCAGACACGAGGGCAGCAAGATGGTCACCAAACCTTCTCCAGCCTGGATCCCAGGCAGCATCATGTTCAACTCCTCATCACAGACTGGCACTTCCAACTCCACAAGGTTACTCCAGAGTAATCCAGAACAGAAGACTGCGGTCGCACTTCACTCAGTACATTGAAAGCTCTGTGCCAAAGCCCCGCAAGGACCATTCAGGCAATAGCAACACAAAGGCATCATTCGCCTGTCACATAGCTTTTGAAAGCCAAACACTCAGAAAGCAAGAACGGGAGCAATTAAGGCTGCTGCTAATCTTGGAGTGTCCACAAAGACGAGTCTGTTGTTTTTATGGAGGAGGGAGTGTAAGTGCCACCATCCTCCAGATGGCCAGCAGCCCCTTGAGGGGCTGGACCTGCCTGGCGTGAAGAGCCAACCCAGCTGGCAAGGGAGGAGCTGCTCACCCGTCACCACGCAGCCAATGCCTGCATCACTCCGCATCACCACGGCTCCCTAGGAAAAAGAGCGGTTTCCCAACACAATATTTGGGAGGGTGCAAAGGTACAGGGTTTACCACCAAAGACAACAACTACGTACAACCTTGAGCGTGGCCAAGACGACATGCTGCTCACACGCCTTCCATAAGATTGACACTCATGCTTGTCTCTCCATCTCCCCCATCCCATCACAACTTCACAAGAAAATGCCTCTCCCTACCCCAGTGACCACAGCAGGAGGAGAAGACCCCCAGAGATGCAGGAGAAGACCCCCTGGAGATGCAGGGGGAGAAGACCCCCGGAGATACATGTGCACCAGGATATCCATCACTGTTGCGAAAGACAGCCCAGACGGTCCCACAGCCTTCGCTCAGCTCTCCCAGCATCCCACCCCTTCCCAAAAACCCAACCAACCCGCTGCAGCCCAACCTGGAGACCCCACATCCCCCTCCCCTGGCCCACGCACACGGTTTCGCATACGCCGGCACAGAGCAGGGGGGGGAAAGTCGCGTTGCAGAAATAACCCAGGCACACAAACAAAAGAGCACAAGCCATTAATCTGGGTGAACCGGAGGAAATGAAATCATTATGTCTGCAGCTACAACATCCCGAAGAACAAATTTCCTGCCTGGATAATAAATGGATTCTTTTGTTTCACGTTGGCCCCAGCCACGTGACTGCCTTGGCCTATTCCTCATCCAAAACATCTTGCTGTATAAATACCCAGACGGGCTAGAATTTCAGCTGCTAAAAATATGTTTTAATTATAATAATATATAATAATAATAATAACAAGCAGAAAAAAAAATTTAGTTCTACAGGCTCCCTTCGCCTCCTAAATAACCTCTGAAGGCATTCCAGCATGCAGGCAAGCATACAAAAAGTCCAAAAGTTGCCAATTACAGCTGAACAGCACAAACGCCACCTTTAAAAGAAAGACCGAGGCACCCGAACGGCAGCCCGGGGTTAAAGTCTGCAATAAATAACCCCTGCCAGAAAGAGAAACAATGGGTGCACCAGCATTTTAAGCACCAACAGCCCAGAAGTAGCTTAGAAGTATCTCCCAGCAGCGGGACGGGGACCAAAGCCACGTGGTACGCCAGGGATAGCTCCCGACCTCCAAACCTTGGGGCTGGGCAGGTTTTCTTCTGGTGGCTTTCTGATGCCTTGGATTTATCCGTTAGATGGATGGGGAATGCAAGTTCTGGCCTCCCCTGCCTCGGCGAGGGTATTTGTTGGCTGTAGGAGTGGCTCTGGGGGTCTCGAGGGACGCAGACCTCCAGGAGAGCTGTGCGAACAGTTGGTTTCAACCGTTCCTTTAATCTGCGACTCCACCAGATCACTCGGTTAAAGCCATTTTTGCATCTAACTAACATCTTTCGCCTCTGATTTCAGCTTCTTTTCCACTCGCCTTCCCAGCTTTGCAAACACATCGCAAACACTCCAACGAGTTTCAAAACAAGCCATGGTTTTGAATCCAAACATCAAAAGCGCCTCGGTGCAAAAAGGCTAAATTCTTTGGACGTTGAAGAGGGACCTCCATGAATGGAAACGAGCTCAGAAATCCCGTCCCCCCCCCGGAGCTGGCAGGCAGCGAGAGGCAGAAGTTTCGACCAAGCTCACTTGGAGTAAGGCAAGGGCGGAAGGTCTCCTTGACAAGACACCAGTCTGCTTCAGCCTTGGAAGTGGTTGAAGGTCCCCCAGTTGCCTCCCCCTTTTATTTGGTTTTGGGGAAAGTCTCTTGGGCACAAACCCACCTGCAGCTCCCCCCTCCTCGGGGAGGCAAACCCTGGGGGGGTTCCTTCCTCCCACGCACGAGTATCGCCCCAGGAGAGCTGGGGACAGCAAGGAGGCTTCTTCCAGAGGTTCCACCTCAGAAAAGTGCACTTTTCACCCCAACGCTGACCAATGGTGCATTGGAAAGGCCAAGATTTTTCACAGGATGGGAAATTTGTTTCTCTCCAAAGTATTAGTTCAGCAGAAAACGTTAAAAGGGGATGAACAAAAGCAACCCCCAAGCCAACCGTTCAAAGCTCTGCTCTCAGCCCACCACCCTGTGCTCAACCACAGCTCCTACCGACTTGGGGCTGTACTCGTTCTCCATCACCCAGAGCATCCCAGCACTTCTCTTCAACTTCAGATATAAGACGAAACCCTCATTTCGAAAGCCGGCTCGGTGCATCAGACCAGCAGAACTTCAATTTCATTTTCCTTTGTGGGTCATCTTTAATTTCAGTTATATTTTGGAGGCTGGGGAAAGTGTCCAAGCATAGCCGCTGCCTCATTTCAAGCGCTTATCGCTGCTGTTTCTTCAAGGAAGAGGAAGAAAAAAAAAAAAAAAAAAACACACACAAAAAACCTTGGAAACTAAATATTTACACACCCACGTTCACTAATCCCAGCAGATCCAAGGGTGGGAAGCCTATTTAAAAAAACATCCCTAATTACTTTCCCATTTTAAAAGGAATAATCCGGTGATTAGCTAAAACGCTTTACTTAAGTAATGACTTTTTTGTTGTTGTTGTTTTTGAAGAGAAATAATCTGCCAGCACGTGCACAGACAGGACAGGGGTTTGACAGGATTTATCAGGAACACCTTTCAGACCCTTTTTGCTGATGTATTCACAAAGCTTATTCTCTTATCAGACAGTAAGGTGGTTTTGGCTGGGGGGGGGGGGGGGGGGGGGAATCTAAATAATCCAGACCAGGGGATGTACGGAAGGATTTTCCAGGTTCCCACCTGCCACAGCAGAGCAAATAGCAGCTATTTGCTAATTAGCAACAGCCGCCGCATCGCTCAAGCAAAGGGCTGAAGTCTTCAGGATAGGTGAAAGTTTGATTATAAGACTCGCACGGCCGATCATTTAGAAAGATAAAACCGCGTTCGCTCTGCCGCAGCCAGCTATTAAAAGCTGAGAATGTTATTTCAGGTAATAAAGAGCAAGACCTGAGGACCAGCCTGGGAATTCAAATTTACAACTTGTATCAAATTCATATGCTGTAAAACTTCACCTAGTTTATAAGTTTCTCGCCAACTTCATAAAACATGTTTTATTATTATTGTTTTCCGACTCTCCTGCCTTAATAAAATTCCTCTCCCAGCCTGTGTGGGTGTTGCATTATAAACATTTGCACTTTGATTCATTCAAGACTGAAGAAAGCTTTCAAGGTAACCTATCAGGAATACTTTAAGCGTTTCAAAGGCATCCCAGTTTCCCCCCCGAACACCGCAAAGCTTTAAAGAAATAAAGAAAAACGCACCCTGCCGCAAAACCACCCTCCCAAAAAAAAAAAAAAAAAAAAAAAAAAAAAAATCAACCAGGTTGGTGACCCAAGTGATTGCGACAGGGAGCGACCAAGCAGCACACCAGCCCGGTGGGGTCCATGCCTGGCACGGGGTGAGAAAACACGGGGGTTATCACGGCACAGGGTAAGGCAGGGAGCCCCGGGATGCCGCCGAGTGGGTCCCACCAGTTGAAGGACCATTTTCTCACAAGTTAAAGGACCAGAGGGTGCGAAAAATAGGGTTTTCCCCATCCCCGGCACACAAAGGCAGAGATAGAGGGTGCCCTACGCAGCATCTTTCTCAAAGCAGCCCATTTTCTCCGGCCTCGGCCAAAGCCTATTGAAGTTAATGAGCATCTCTTTATAGCCTTGGGTGGGCTTTCGAGCGAGCCCTTTGGCGCGGCGGGCTCCCGCGTGCGCGCGGCGGTGCCAGCCATTTCAGTAATGACCCACGCGCGGCCCGAGGAGGGATAATAAACGTCAGTTTTTAGAGAGATACTGAACACAACTCGCTCGGGACCTCACAGCTGCTGCCAGCCTGCATCCACCTCCTCTCCTCCGCAAAGCGGGCATCCGTGGGTCAGGGGGACATCGCCCGCCGACGGCCAGAGCTCGGGGGGACCCTACCCCAAGACGGGCCCAAAGAGAAAGGAATCTGTGCCTTTAATTCCTGCACAGTTGATGCTTTCCTCGGTTTTGCTGAGAAAGAGTAAGGCCACCTGGTGCGACGCACGTGGCTCACGTCCCTCCCCCAGGAAACGCGGCATGGAGCTGATCCTCCTAAAATTTTATTTTACCAGAAGTTACCACTTTACAGCTTCATATCTGGTCCCAGCGACATCGTTATATGTGACCTCACAGTACCTCTGTCAAGAGCCTGACAAGCTCAAGCAACTTCGATCCCCACCAGTGATTCCAAAGCGCAGCCAGCAAAGGCCACACATCTCCAGGGGGTTCACCCACTCGTGTGAAGCTTCTGGCCAGCTTCAGCCAAACCCCATGGGCTGGGGAGCAGCTCTGCACATCTCAGGCTCGCCCGCAGTCAGGTCGTGCCCATAATTTCCAGCAGTTGATGAAGGATGCAGAGACCCAACATCGCTGCTTTAAAAATAACTGGGAGAAGCGTAGGGATGGAGCAGGCACATGGTGAGGGCATCTCCGTGCTTCTACGCACCATGGGCAAACAGGACCTATGGAGCAACCTCGCTGGCATCACGGGTACACTACGCAAGGCAAAGGTCCTGAACTAGTCAAAAACATTGTGAGTACTTCTGACAGTAGACCAGTAATCTTGAAAAGCCAAATTTTGTTCTTTTCAAACACATTTGTTTCAAATGAGAAGCAGAGCTGATGCCTCATGGAGCACGCTGAGAGCAACCTGCTCCTGCTCTGTCCCTACGTGTCCATCTCATTCCTCAGGCATTTGTGGCCAGCAGGGTGAGGGAGGGGATTCCACCCCTCTGCTCCACTCTGGTGAGACCCCCTCGCAGTGCTGCCTCCAGCTCAGGGGGTCCCAACAGCAGGAGGACATGGACCTGTTGGAGCGGGGCCAGAAGAGGCCCCGGAGATGCTGCGAGGGCTGGAGCCCCTCTGCTGGGAGGACAGGCTGGGAGAGTTGGGGGCGTTCAGCCTGGACAAGAGAAGGTTCCAGGGAGACCTCAGAGCCCCTTTCAGTCCCTAAAGGGGTACAGGAGAGCTGGGGAGGGACTCTTGATCAGGGAGGGGAGCGATGGGATGAGGGGGAATGGTTTTAAACCGGAAGAGGGGAGATTTAGAGAAAAATTTTCTCTAAATTTTTCCACTCTGAGGGTGGTGAGCCCCTGGCACAGGTTGCCCAGAGAACCTGTGGCTGCCCCATCCTTGGAGGTGTTCAAGGCCAGGTTGGACGGGGTTTGGAGCAACCTGGGCTGGGGGGAGGTGGCCCTGCCCAGGGCAGGGGGGCGTGGAAAGAGATGATCTTCAAGGTCCCTTTGAACCCAAACCATTCCATGATTCTATGAAATATGAAGCTACAGGTGTTGGGTAAAAAAAAAAAAAAAAAAAAAACCCACACTACACTAAAATTAAAGTGCCCAGCCACCCACCAAGGCCAGCCCCCAGCTCCTTCTTCAGACCCTCCAGCACATCAGGCTGTCCCCTCCCCGTTCCCCCTGGCCAGCGGGCAGAGGGATGCCCAGCGGGACCGGAGCAGACCCCCGCAGCCTTCGCCTCCCGAGGACAGCATTTCCTTTCCAGCTCCTCTGCTGGGCTCCCGGTTTTCCCAGGGAAGATGTAATTCACACCCCTTCGCCTCTTCCGCGGCGATTTAATGTCTTGAGCAAAAAAGCAATTATCCTCATATCAACAGGACCCTAGCGAGGACGATAATGAGTCGGCTCCGACCCCGCGGCTAAGGAAGCAGCTAAAGCAAGTGGAGGCCTCTGGTAATCAAAGGTCCCTTCCCGGCCCCTGATTGTGGAAAAAAAAAAAAAAGGAAATAAAAAACCTCCATAAAAACTTCAAACCATTGCCGCTCCCCACTCCGTCCCTCCACTCACAGCGTAGGTTTTAGCACCGGGAGAAATGGGACCAACACCGGCCCCGGGTCCCTCCTGCTTTGCCACCCCGGCTTCACCCTGTTCACCCGCAGCATCCCACGGCAGGATTGACCTCGTGCTCAAAACCAGACACAGCAGCCCTGTTTTCCCAGGTTTTGGGGATCGAGGAGAAGCATCCCCCCCATCTGGAGTCGAGCCCAGGAGGTGACCTGCCATGTCCCAGGACTGGCACGCAGAGCTGGGGAAAAAAAAAAACAACCACCCAATGTTGTCCCCATGGTCTGCCCTGCACATGGGAAGAAAATTGGAAGAAATATGGACACATCACAGGTCATGCGCTTTGCGGGATGGGACCGGCTCCTCCGGGGATGGCAGAGCCAGCGGAGAGCATCCAGTGATTCCAAACACCCGGGGCAATGGGCTGAGCTGCCCTTCCCCTCAAAAAAAAAAAAAAAACACCCAAAAAAACCCACACCACATATATAGCCAGGCAAAGCCACCAAAACCCAGCCACGTTCAACGCAATCCAAGGAGTTGGTTTGGTTGGGTCTGAATAATCTGAAGTTTGGTGCCCAGTTGCTGCTGGGATGCGGCACACAGGGTACCAGCGCATCGGAGAGGCGCACAGGGTGCGAGAAGGACTTTTGGGAGAAGATATCATGAAACAATCATCTAAAGTCACGACAAAGCCTCCATCCGGGATGGGAGGAAAGAGCCTAAAAACGAGGATTTCCACAGCCTTTTACCTATTCCCAGCCACCACTTTCACTCACTGCATAACAAACCAAAGCTTAATCAGCTCCGAACACCGGTAACGCTGCCTGGGTGCCTCCCCAGACATTAAACGCTTTTCTCACTACACTAACAAGCGCGTACCTGAGGCTTTACTAACCCCTAATTATTTGGCACGGCTATTTCCAAATTAAATAAAAAATAAAAAAATAAATACAATACTGTAAAAAACCAAAACGAACTTAATATTGTATTTCTGTGCCTCATCTGCAAAGCCCTTGAAAGGATTCCACCTGCTTATTAAGGGGAACTACTTAGAAGAGCAAACAAGCAAATTAACGTTCATTAACTAAAACCACTCCTAACCCTCTCCTCTTCCAGGCGAGCCACTCACCATCGCCTTCCACCCGCCCCAAAAGTGGAGATGTCCACCCTGGGGATGCTCTGGGGGCTGCAGGGACCGGCTGCTCTCAGGCTCCTCTCCTCCCCCTGGGAGCATCCCACCCAAACCGGGAGCATCCCACCCAAACCAGGTTTAGGTTGGGAGAGGCGAGGCCGAAGGAAAGTGGTCTTCCTCGGCTGGGGCTCGGCGCAGAGCCCCCTTCCCCTTTGAACTGTCGCCTCTGTGATTTTTCACCGCAGGGCTCCCAGCAGGAACTTATTAAAGCCAGACCAAAGCGCGTATGCTTTAATCGTAATTAGGTCACCCTGGGTTGTGGGCTTAGCAGGCAAAACTATAATTATTTAGAAACATCAAGTTTAAATGCCAAAGAGTCTTAATGGAGCTGAGCTAATTAACCAATTTCAACCGAGTAACTGATTAGCTTAGAAAAAAAAAAAAAAAGAAAAAGAAAAATCAATGATCATAGACAACAACATTTTCTTTTAACAGGTTGTTTTCTTGCAGCAATTCTCAATTGCACAAAAGGAGACCAACAACCCCCGCTAACCAAATATTATTGTAATTAAATATTCAACAGAAAGCCTCTTCAATTATTCAAAAGACTGATAACACTTGTTTATTACTGGGGTGGTGGGAGAGGTTTCCAGAAGCAGGGATTTTGCACATCATCGGGCTTCGGTCGCGGATGCAAAGCCACACGGGTGGACGGGTCGCGGCATCGGCACACGGTGCCGGCACGGCTCCGGCCACAGCTCCCATCCCTCCTTGCAGAAACCAAACTTGGGGGGCGGGGGGAGACGGGAGACGAATGCTTTCCAGCCCAGACATAAGAAAACAGACCATATGGTCCACACGCTTTCTGGATTTTTGTTATTAGACCAAAAATTTAGGGGACTAATGGCCGGTTTCCAGGTTTCACACCATTTTCCAATGGTAGCGTTATTCCCCCAGCAGAGAACCGGGGAGGAAAAGCAGACCCCGGTGAATCATTATAATTCACTAAGCGGCATTACCATAGGAAATTACAAATTAGCTTTTCAGCAAAGGATAGGGGGATATTTAGATTAGCTATAGAGAAACTACAGAACCTTTCAGGCCATTTATCAAAGCTCTCGTAGCTCCAACTTCCAGGGAAATGAAACAATAATAAATATTGAGCAGGGAAAGTTCATCTCCGCTGAACGCACTTTAATAATTCAAAAGTTATGAGAAATAAATAAATAAAAGCACAGACCCTTCAGCTCCTACAAACACACGTCCCGTTTTTTTTTTTTTCCCCCCCCTCACCGTTTCTCAAGATTGTGTGGAAAAGGAATGGTGACCAAAAAAAAAAAAAAAAAAAAGAAGAAAAATCAGCTGTGGCTGGGAACAGCTGTATTTAGAGTGCAGGAGGGAGCCCATCCACATGTGCCACTTATCTGGAAGGCTGTAGGGCTGATTCGGGCAAGAGTTTGTTCTCGCTGTCCCCAGGGGAAGGGTTGTGTTGCCTCTACCGTCTGCTGGGGGGGGTCTGCACCAGCCCCGTGCCCGCTCCCTCCCCAGCAGCCTCTCCAGCCGCTCACTTTTGGCAAAGACTGTGTTTTCAGCCCCTAAAAGCCGGGCTGCGCCACAACCACCTTGGTGTCCCGTGGCCACCCAAGGTGCCAGCTCTCCCCTGACACCGCTCCATCCTTCTCTGCGTGTCGCTGCTCCCGCACCAAGCTCCGCCGAGAGGGAAAGCGGGCAGAGATGCCCAGGGCTCAGCCGGCAGAATTCACACACGGACCACAGTTCACGTTCGTTTGCTGTTCCCACCACCCAGCGCCACTTGGCACGGTGCTCTCTGTCACCGGCGGACCCGAATTCCCACCACACGGGGTTATCTGCACCGCTTCCGTCACCCCGGCTCCGGCGTCCTCCATCAGCGACGCGCACTCCGGCTCCCTAACATCACACCACTGGGGCTACACCTTTCCAAACTGCCACCCAGCAAACAACCAACTATTCATGCTGGATAGCTCGAGCATTTGCAGGAAGGGAACAAGGGCAAATTGGAACGCGCTTCCAAATTCTAATGAATATTTGGGGGAAACATTCCCTCCCCCACCTATTTACCCGTACAAGTGTGGGGCTCCTGCGCAAAGCCATTTCATGGCAAAGTACCATGACCTCATATCCAAAGTGGGGGGGGGGGGGGGGGGAGGTCTCCTCCAGCTGGCTGGATCTCCAACGGAGCGGTGCAGCACTCCACGAGCCTCAGCACCTCTTCCATCAGCTTCATCCCACAGCGCTCCCGCTGCCCCAGGGACCGGCATCTCCAGGACTTTGCTGACCTGATTAGCATCGAGTTACCTCTTGCCCGAGGTACTGTTTTCCCCTCTTTTCACCGAATCCAAGTATTTCTTTAGCTTGCAGAACCCATCTCTGCTAGAAACATCTATTATTCAGCAGCGTGGCCTGGATCCAGAGCCAGATGAACACATTGGGGCGACTGCCTCAGCAAACATCAATAATTTCTTCTGATTTTTAAGGCCAGTGGAAGCTTTTTAACCCTGCCCTGCTGTGTCAGGAGCTGCACATGGGATGGGCGAGTGGCCACCTTGTAAACCCCCCCTGGCAGCTCATGCCACAGCAGACAGGGCCACTAAGTACACAGGAGCACAGGGCGGCAACCCAATTTTCACGCAGAGACGGTGAGCAGAAAGAGCAGGAGAGTAAATATATTTATCACAGATCCCCACCTTCTCCGCGCCTGCCTCTCACGGAGCTCCTCCAGGGCCCTTATTTGCATTAACTGCTCCAAGACCATCTTCAGCGTCAAATAAATACTAATAACGACAGCCCAACAGGCAGGCTTTCCATTTTCAGCGCTGCTTTTCTGATCTCTCCATCATCGCCGCCGCTCGTTTTCAACTCTAATAGGCTTCCAGAGCCGAGCCACCAGAGCACTGTAAGTTATTTCAACTTTTGGCTGCGCTACACTCAGGGAAAGTGAAAGTCAAAGCTTTAATTAAGGCGAAAAATAAATCAAGACCTTAAGGAAGGAGACCAACGTGAAATTCAGATGCAGGTGAAGTCGCCTGTCGTGAGACAGGCTCAAGCTGGACGGCCACCGGTTCCAGGACAGCCATACCATGGCTATCTCTGCCACAAGTTGAGCCGCATTTACACATCCCAGGGACAAAAATCGCCCTTTTCAGGTTTTCCAGCACTTTGTCCCACTGCGTGGCGTGAGCCACCGAGGTCACCTGCAGCTTTGGACCTTCAGACCTTTCCTTCACCTCCATCTCCAAGCCCGAAGCACGAGGGAAACGGGAAGGGAGGAGGAAGAAGACTGAGGCAAGGCATAATGAGTCAGTGATACCAGCAATTAGTCAAAAAAAAAAAAAAAAAAAAGAAAAAAAAAAAAAAGCAACACAGGCATCTGCAGTCTCAGGGCCCTTTTCCATGACTTGACAAAACGCTTTCCCTTCAGGCTGACAAGATCTGGGCTCACTCATCACACCAAGAATGAGGTTTTTCCCCTTAGGCTTCTTTTTTTTCCCCCCTCAAATAGTTTGTGCTAAAAAAAAAAGTGAAAGTACAGGGATGGCTGGATAGCACTCACACATTTCTGTGCAGGATACTACCATTTGTAAATTCCCTCTTGGAAGCCTTATTTCCAGCTTCTCCTTGAAAACCGCCCTGCTCCGCGGTGAAGCCGCTGGGCCAAAGGTTGGAAGCCCACGCGGTGACAACGGGAAGGGCAGCACGGCAGCGGCCACCGCCAGCTCTCAGCCCGCTCGGCACAGGCACCGTTCCGGCGCCCGGGGAAAACGGAGGAAGCCTGAAGGATGCCTGCAACAGATGTGCGTATCCCGAGCCAAAACGGGAGGAGAGAGGGCGCCCGGGGGCGGGCAGCGTGCGAGGAGCAGGAGCCAGGGATGTGGCTCTGGAAGCAAAACCCCCATCATCCCCGGTCCTCTCCCGGGCTGCGGTTCCGAAGGCCAAGCGAGAGGATAAGCACGGGAAGCAAAACTAAGCCGGATCCGCCAGCCCCAAGCAGAGCTCTCCACCTCCCTCCCTGCACTTTGCTTATCGTGATGCTGGCAAGCACGGAGAGAAAAAACTGATTTATTTTTTTAAAAGAGCAGGCGTGAGGCAGGGAGATGACGGATAGGTAAGCAGGTAGGCAGAGAATAAAACATATATGGAGGAGCTGCGCCAAAACGGACATCAGCCCCATCTGACCTACCAACACCTCAAACTCCAACAGCTCCCAAGTTAAAACATACAATGTCGGCCCATTACCACCCTCTCTGTATGCTAAATGCGATTATATTTGGTTCAGCTAACACGAGAGAGAGCACACGAGCGGCTCCTGAGTGACTGCAGGGTGTGGGAGAGATGGAGTATTTGTTCCCGTCATCTTCTCGTGTCCCTCTTCCTCTTCGCAGGCCACGAAAAAAATTAAAAAAAAAAAAAAAAAAAAAAAACAAAAACCAACACACAGCTATAAATATCCAGGCGTCCGGCAGAAAGCAGTCAGTCAAGCCACAGGATTCAGTAAAAATCAAGTAGCCATAAGAAAACTCGGATAAGCGACTCTACGGTCCCCAGGTTCGCATGCTGCGGGCAATGAGTTAGCAAGGTTTTACGGAGGATAAAGAGCGACGTTTGCAAACAGCCCCAACCCTCACCTCCTGCATCATCCTCCCCCCCAACCGGCTCCAGACCCCCAAACCTCTTCCCCCCCCTCCCCCGCCATCATGAAAAGACTTCTTTTTGTCTCGCCGGCTGATTTGGGATGCAGGGAGCCATCCCTCTGGCAGCTGCTTCTGCAGCCCGTGGCAGAGCCGGGCTCCAGCCGTGGCTTCGCCTCGCTGCCGGAGAGGGCTGCCGGCAAAACCAGTCTCGCGGCCGCTCCAGGGGGAAAGGCAGACCCTGGGGTAGGTCAGGCTCTAGGAGATGCTTCAGCTTGTTTAGAGAGAAACCCAATGTTTTAATCTAGCAAGTTCAAGCCCTGCACCAGGAGGATCCATAAGATTTAAATAAGCTCCATAAAAAGGTGTTTTCTTTATATGACTCCGCCAGGAGACTCTCACCTTAACTCCAAATCGGATTCGAATTGCCCTGCCTCAGAAATTCCCCCTCAAATCCGAGATCTCTCCCAGGATACTACTTTACCATCACAAGCCATTTCCTCAGCGGAGTAGAAATAACACTGCTCTTCAACAGGTTCGGTCCCGGGCAGGGACGCCGGCCCCTGCCACCCCAGCAAGCTGGGGAAGACCCCGTGGGACACGACACCCCGGAGCGCTCTCAGGCAGGGACCAAGCCGAGGTCTCGCAGCCAGCCGCGATTTTCGGCGCCGCCTCAAGCAAGCCGAGGCGGCGAACGGCAGCAGGCAATGCACCGCTAACAGGTCTGACGTCCTCACGTGGGGCTTCGCCACCGAGCAAACGCGCGCCCCTTCGCAGCACGCTTCGGCGAGGCATCAGCGTTGCCATCCCAAGGCGTTCTCTGCGGAGGTGCAACGGGGGAGGAAGCCCGAGAAAATAAGGAAAGCAAGCAGACACCCGGGTCAGCCAAAAGCCGCCGCCGCAGCGAGTGGGCCTGCCCACCACAATCACGAGCGGAGACCAACCGCAGCCAACTCCGCTCCCACCCCATCGCAGCAGCGTTTCGGCTCGCCATCCGGCTCCGCGCTGCCGGGAGCTGAGCCACCGGTCTCCGGTAGCTTCCAGTTCAGCTGCCGCCGTGCTCACATCAGCTGAATCCCCCTCCCAAGGAGGGGCCAAAGCCCCACACCGGCCGGCAGCTCAGTCCGCCCACGACACCCTGTGCATCGTTTCTCCGCAACCACGCGTTTCTCGCCGCCAACCGGCGCCGCGTCCCCCGCTCACAGCCACCGCTCGAGCGCTGGGCAACCCCTGCCACCAGCCCTTTTCGCCGGTGTCATACCGGGGGGGGGGGGGGGGGAAGGCAGGGGCAAAATAAAGGAGGGGGGGAGTAAATAATATAAGCAATACTTCTGAAAGCTGTGACGACCGGAGAGCATAGAGGCATCACCGACGCGAGCCGGGGGTGACCTGGTGTCCTGCCAGGCCCCGCAGGATGGGTTTGGGCTGAGGGCACCGTCCCGGTGCACAGCGAGCCCCACGACCGGGCGGGTGACGGGGGAAAAGGCTTCGGCCCAGGAAGGGGACGAAGGGATGGCCACCCATCTGCCCCGTAGCCCCACCAGCGAGCCAAGCACCTCCTGGCCCAGTCCAACCCAAGGGAAGGAGACACCCCTCCCTCATGCTCCACACCTCCATCCTTCTCTTCCACAAAGCTCCTCTGAGCTCCCACAGGTGACAGGAGGCACGGGAGGAGGAGGATGGCCAGGGGCAGTCCTCCACAAGGAGCCCTACTGGGGAGGGGACCCTGGAGGTGTCCCCCAACTCAACCCCGGGCAGGGGACAGAGGGGACCCTGGAGGTGTCCCCCACCACAACCCCGGGCAGGGGACACAGAGGGGACCCAGAGGAGCCGCCCGTCCCACGAAGACCCGGACGGCTTCCCCCGAGAGCTGGAACCCCCCCCCCCCCCTTCCTGAGGCCACCCACGGCCCGTGGGCGAGCCCCGGGGCTGCCAGCACCACCCGCGGGCCGGTTCCCGCGGGCTGCGTGAGGAGGGCCGGCGCCAAGGGGAGCTCCGCGCCCTCCCCCCCTTTCCCCCCTCTCCGAAGCGGCCGTGTCGGTCCGCAGCCCCCGCGGGAACCGGTTCCCCGGCTGCGGACGCCGCTGCCGGCCCACGCGTGCCGCGGTGGGCGGCAGGGACCGGCGGCTCGGCATCCCACCGTCCCCGTCCCGGTCTCGCCTCACCTTCCACGGCGGCCGCGGCGGCGGCCAGGCAGAGCAGCACCACCAGATCCGCAGCCATCGCCTCCCCGGGCCCCGCGCGTCGCTGCTCCGCAGGCTTCAGCCGCTACCGGCGGGCGGCCGTGAGCGGGCATGGGGGTGCGTCCGCGGGCCGGGGCGGGCCGGGGCAGGGCGGGCCGGGGGCCGGGGACCGGTGCCGGTACGGCGGGACGGGCCGAGCCGGGACCGCGCCGCCTCCCCGCGCCGCCCGGGTCACATCGCCGCCGCGAGTGGGGCGCGCGGCCACGCCGCCGCCGGCCCCCGCCGCCGCCCGGCCACGCCCCCTGCCGCCGCCCCGCCAATCCCCGCCGCGCCTCCCCCGCCTCCGCCCCGCCCCCCCCCGCCCCGCCGCGCGCTGCCGTCCGAAGGGGGACGGCGCCCCCTGGCGGCCCGCTGCTGCCCGCCGCCCCCCCCCCCCCACTCCCCCCTCCCTCTCCACTCAGTGGGACCCCCGACGGGGCGGACCCCGTGCCCCACCGCAGGGCCCCGGGGGAGACGGGGGGGACTGTTCATGTCGCCACAACCCAAACTACCTCCCCCCCCTCTCCCCCTTTGAAAGGGCGCTGGGGCAAACAGGCATCCCCACACCGAGGCGCACGCCCCCCCCCCGCCACCCACCCCCCCCCAAAAAACATGGCGGCTCCCACCTCAGCCTCACAGGAGTCAACACGGGGGTCTCCTCACCCCTCAGCCTCGGGGCCCGAGGCAAGGTGGGCAGCCGGGAGCAGCAGGATGGCTGTCCACCCTCCCTTGCTGGGGACACGACCCCAGGGCCCATGGCCTCCCTCCAACAGCCCAAGGCCCCTGGGGCCACCCAGCACCATGGCCTCATGCCTGCCAGCCATAGAATCACAGAATGGTTTAGGCTGGAAAGGACCTTGAAGATCATCGAGTTCCAACCCCCCTGCCATGGGCAGGGACACCTCGCCCCAGCCCAGGTTGCCCAAGTCCACGTCCAGCCTGGCCTTGAACACCTCCAGGGATGGGGCCTCAACAACCCCTCTGGGCAACCTGGGCCAGTGTCTCACCACCCTCACAGTGAAAAACTTCTTCCTAATGTTCAACCTGAACCCGCCCTCTTCCAGTTTAAAGCCATTCCCCCTCATCCTATCACTACATGCCCCAGTAAAAAGTCCCTCCCCAGCTCTCCTGTAGGCCCCCTTTAGGGACTGGGAGGCCGCAATAAGATCTCCCCGGAGCCTTCTCTTCTCCAGGCTGAACAGCCCCAACTCTTTCAGCCTCTCCTCATAGGGGAGGTGCTCCAGCCCTCAGATCATCCTTGGACTCCCCATGTCACCTGCCGCCACTGAAAGGAGCCCTCCAGAAGCAGAGGGGCCCTGTCCCCCTCATCACACCATGCCAGCTCCGGTTGCCCATCCCGGGGCTCAGCATCCCCCCTCGGCTCCTCTCCCTCACCTGCTGCAGAGCTGACCCCCATCCATCCCTCCCACCACCATCCCACATCCCAACGTGAGGGAAAACGGGGAAAAATGAGGGCAGGGAAGGCAACAAGGGCTCATCAGGAGCACGGTCCCCGACCACGGTGGGGCCAGCAACCCCTGAGAGGTACCAAGCACTGGAAAAAAATCATCAGCTTCTCGGTGCAAGCACAAAAGAAAAAAGAAAAAACACCACACACAAAACCAAAAATACTCAGGGGTTCCACAAGACCAAGAGTTTTCTTTTGCAGTTGTGCAAAATATATTTTGAGCAGTTCCTATTCAGCTGAGCAAATAACAGAAAAAAAAAATGCTAAGAACATTCTGGCTAAGTTTTAAGGAAATTTGCTTTCATCTTGACAACCCTTCTTCATTTCCTTCCCATGAATATCTCAGCAATCCAGTTTACTCACTCAGAGGATCACAGAAAGAAAACTGTGAAGTAAATGTCAGTATTATTTGCGTCTTTATCCAGTCTGCCACAAAAGCAACACCATGTTATTTATCTGATCTAGCACAACTCAGTAACAGCTCAAGTATAGAATATTCATGATGTGCAAAGCAAAAAAATGTTAATCGTTTGAAAATACAAGAGGCGAAGAGCTGAGCCTGTGAGTTATCCAGAGAACTGCTTCAGTTGGTTGCGGTTGTTGGTTTGGGTTTTTTTTCCCCTCAAATAATTGTTATCAACTGAAAAACTTGCATTCAGAAACTAACATTTGACCAAAAAAAGCCTGACAATTTTTGTATAGCAAAAGAAAAATAATACATCAATATTCTTCTGATTTCTTTTCAGCTGGCCAAAGAGTCGGCTGCGCTGGGTAAAAGCCAGCTGTGTTTGTTCAAAAAGCTTTCTATTCCATCAGCCTTGCTTCGGGTCTCCGAACACCAGCGCTCCTCTTCTCCTGAGGAAGCGGCTCAGAAAAAAAAAAAAAAAAAAAAAAAACCTCTTTGCCACATTGCCGGGTGCAGGACGGCAGCAGCATTGTCCCACAGGGCCACTCTTTCCTGCTCACCTGATGGGATGGTGGCCACCAGCTGCCCCAGGACGGTCAGAGAGACCATGCCCACCAGTGTCCCCTTGGAGGAAGCACCAAGGTCATTAAAGCCTGCTGTTTTTTTTTAGTGTATTTTGCTCCATTTCCCCCTCTGAGCTGGCCATCAGTGGGAGGCCTCTCCCACAGCACCTTATCCATCACCAGGTCCCCAACCCCAGGACCAGAAGGCCACCAGTGAGGTCCCATCTCACTTGCTTCTCCCACAGGATACCACTTTCCAGAGCTGCCACCAGCTCCCAGCAGTGCAAAAGGCCCCGAACCCCAGGCAAAAAGAGCAGCACGCCGTGGCTTTCGGCAACCACCCTGCAGAAAGCAAAACCACCCTCCAGTCCTGCCCACCAGGCAACCATGCGGGAAGGACACGGGTCAAAGCCCTGCCAAGAGCACAAAGAGCCTCCGGGAAGGCTTTCAACAGCCCCGTGCCCGGTGAGCACGGCCGGTCCCTCTGCTGCCACGGCATGCAGCCGGCAGCACATAGAGATGGCGGCAGTCAGCTGCCAGAATTAGCTCTGTCTTAATTAACAGCTTCGCCTTTGTTCTCTGATGATGCTTCAGGCGATGCCAAACCCTTTCTGGAGGATGAAGATCCTGGGTCCCAGTGAAAGAAAACATCAAGAATTATCATACGCCGCGGCATAGATCTCCTCCTCAAAAAAGCCCTTGAAACCACTTTCGGGACCAAAGTTGTCAGAGCCTGCGACTGTCCCTGTCCTCCCCTGCCACACTGCCTCAGCTGTGAAAGGACGAGTCGAACGAAGGATGGAGATCAATCCCAACCAGGCATCCCTGCGCATGCGGTGGTGGGTACCACACTTCAAGGGGGCCTCTGAAGAGGGTTCACCCCAAATCCTTTGAGCTGTGGAGCAGCAAGCTTGATCCCTGGAAGCCTGACACCTCCTGCGACATTAGCTGCATCACCATCAGAGGGTGACCAAGGCTCCTGTCCTAAACAACCCAGCTTAGACCAGGGGGCTCGCTGAGAAGGTGCCCTTGGTGGCAGGAGGTCCACAGCAAGCAAGATGCTCGCTAAACATAGGAGTGGCTCAGAGCAGCATAAAGGTCAAAAAAGCCTTCCCCTGCACCAGCCCCGCAGAGCAGAGGACACAGGAGCCTCCCTTAGCCAGAATAAGCACTGGCGCTAAAGCAGCCGTGACGCTCCCCATTTATTTTCTAAACCAAAGCCAGGCCTGTGGGGAGGGCAGGAAGATTCCTGCACAGTGCAGAAGCCGTCCCCAGCAGTGCTCTCGCATCCCTAATCCTGCCAAGGCAGCGCAGGCTGCTCCCGGCAGCTTGCCTGTGCATTAATTGCAGAGAAAAAGCATGCACCTACAGCGTCCTCCCAGAAGCCAAAGCCTGAGGAGCTGATAAATCCTCTCCCTGATAAGAAAAGCAGGTTCCTTCAATTTTCCAGCATTTCAGACTTGTCTAGTGTGCCGCAACGTGCGAGTCAGGTAAGCACAGGCGATGCTGGTGAGCAGCATCCCGCCTCTGCAGTCAAACCCCCTCCCGCGAGTCCAAATAAATGTAATATGATGTAATAACATTAATTAGCACCAGTAAACGCTCAGTGTATTCCGGGCACAACTCAGTCACTTGGCACAGTGCAGTCCAAACTGCTTACTGTACTCCCAGGAGAAATAACCTCAGGGAGACTTCTGGACTTAAAAAAAACATAGGGAAACTAAAAGGGAGGGAGAGATGTTATTCTCCTCTTCAGGCATTCACAAGAAAATTCAGGTATCTTATCAGAGCAGAAGTAGAAGCTGTAGGAAGGACGACTCCTTTGTCATGTGAACAATTTGAGGACTAAATTGAAGCGAGACGTGAAGAAAAAGTAGGTGAGATGAAGGTTAATTTGGCAACCGGAGTGAGAACAGAGGGAGCCAGGGTATGGAAGAGTCTATTAATTCCCTGGGCAAAAGAGAGATGCAGTCAGAGCCGGGACTCTGAGTAACTCCCCGCACAGTAGCGAAAGATAAATTGCAAGTTCTTCTTGTGGAATATTCTGTTTATTAAGTACAGAAATAGGAGACAGTCAAGTGCCAAGTGCCTCGAGCTTCTCAGCGCCTGAGAACATATTAATCACTACACATGATTGAACAAAAGATGAGAGCGGTATTAAGACAGGCTCTGGTGTGACACCAGGCATCATATAACGCAATGGACCCGCAGCTTCCTCCACTCTGCGCTGCCACCAGCTGCGGAGGCAGGGAAGACACCTGCTCCTCTCGCGATGGACGTCAGGACCACCTTTCTCTGCAGGACCCGGTAAAGATCAGTAAGTTCTCCTCTTAGGAGCAGAAAAAATTCACTTTGACTTCATAGATGCGGCGATTTCCGCTTCCCACGTTTTCCCTTTAATTGGGTTTTTCAGGGTGGTTACAAGTCCCAGTAGACATGCCAGGTGCAGGGCAATACAAGCAACAGATCAGGCATGCTACTTGCTCCATGTTTTTCCTTTTTTTCCCAGTCTTTCTAGGTGGAAGGAACTCTTTTTGTTCCCTTTGAAGGCAGAGGATTAACAAAGGCAAATGCAAAAGAGAAAAACAAAAACTCCTTTGTCTGAGGATGGATGACTTCTTTTTATCTGTTTCTAATCTGGCTTCAACTTTCATTTCTT
The DNA here is from genome assembly GCF_965231255.1 of Vanellus vanellus. Taxonomy (NCBI): domain Eukaryota; kingdom Metazoa; phylum Chordata; class Aves; order Charadriiformes; family Charadriidae; genus Vanellus; species Vanellus vanellus. The sequence goes on along the minus strand of NC_138913.1, from coordinate 28,373,672 downwards.
TAGGATGAAAAAATTCTGAAGATTACATTTTATGCCAAGGCGAGCTATAATAAGTGACAGAAACACTCCGTCTCAGGGTCTCTGCTGGCTCTGTGAAGTCAGAGCGTTCACAGTGAAGAAAGCAAAATATAGACAGACAAACACTTTCAATGGAGATTTAAAATAAAAAGTCCTCTCATGTTCCGGATGCAAAAGCCAGAGAAAAATATGTCTCTCCTCCAAGGAAATTTCATTATCTTGAAGCAAAATGCAATTTATCTTTGGAAGCTTTAAAAAAAAAAAAGTGGGGAAGGGAACCTGCCACAGGAGTTTCACTCTATCACAGCATTTGGCTTGTGGCAGTCTGAGCTGTGGTTCTACTTCTGGAAGCAAACAGGAGATGAGAAGTTTTTAAGGTGCAAGTCTGTCTAAAGCAGCAGGGAGGAAGGCGAATGGTCCAGCCCACTCCGTATCTGGTGCTTCAGGGTCCTGTTCAGACTTTTTATTTTTTACTGAAATCGCCCATTAGAGAGCAAAAAGCTGGCTGCGGCAGCTGGTTTGGATCAGCTTCCCATCTCATGCACAGGAAAGTTCCCATTTTTCCTACTACATCGTGATGAATTTCCAGTTGTCACCTTGATCAATGGTCCCATGAACACTATCATAAGGGTAATATGAATTTTTTTCCCCCCCTTTCCTATCACTCACAGGGTAATTACACGGATGATCGCACTCAAGGGCAAGAGCGTGTGTCCTGCACCCTCGCACAGAGCACAGCACACGGTGCCTGCTACTTCTGGCTTCACCAGGGCAAAATAACACGAGTTTTTCCCCAGGTAAAGGGAACAAGACCCAGGAATATTCAAAGCTACAAACCCACGTGCTAGACACACACACAGGCAAGTGAATGTCACTGCAGGCACTGTGTCCTGCCTGCTGTATTTATGATTGATCTCACAGATGGATGGGCGTGAAGGCCATAAGGATTTGCTGCACCCTCCTAACCAAACTGCATAGACACTAAACCTCACCCAGCCAGTTTTGCCTTGATCATTTGACTGCTTGCAAGAGAAACCTGCCTCTCGACAAGGTCTTTACAAAGCTACCCCTTTGTATATCCCAGGCATACATTCAAACTGCCCCAGCAGCGCCCGGGGACCCTTTTGAACAGGGATGATGGGCATCACGGAGCCGGTTGACAACATTCAGGCTGCCCTTCCCACGGGACCAGCTGCCACAACCACGAGATGCCACATCCTGGCTCCTGTCGTGCACAACCTCCTGTTTGGCAGCCAGGGTCTACACGATCATAACCCTGCCTAGTGACCTGCGCAGCCCTAGCTCCGCTTTGTGCCAGTCTCGTTACTCTGACAGGCAGGAGAGGAAACTTATCTTCAAGGGATGCGATAACCGCCCAGTTCTCAGCTTCCATCCCTCCACCCCACGGCTCGTGCTGCCCAGGAGCTTTACACAGCCGCACTCGAGTGCGATTCTTAAGGCAAGTAGCTGGAAAAGGAATGAAGCGAGTCTCCGTCAGGCTTGATTGGCAAGAGACATCAAGAACCCTACAAGAGGGGATTTGAGGAAGTTTTGCATTTCAAACAGGGCAGGCAGGCAGAGGTTTGCCCGGAATAAAGAGGGAAGCAGCGAGGCTGCCGTTTCATCGGTTAACATCTGGCAGCTGCAAAGCTCAGAGATAATTCTGCCTCCGTCCTCCAGAGAGTTCGGATCTGGGAGGGATGCCAGAGACACGGCAACCAGGAGGGGATGAAATTCCTTCACAGAATCCAAAACAGGCAGTCAAACGTCGCGATATTCTTCCTCCCTTTAAATAAGTGACTCTTCGATGCTGATTGAGCCCACAGAAATGTTTTTTGTCATTGAAGTGAAAGGAGGGAGGAGACCAGAAAGGGAGATACAGGTCGGGGAAGGGGAAAGAGACAACAGTTTTTTTGACCAAAATCACAGCATTTTGATCAAAACCTGCAAAGACTTTTGATCAAAGTCCACAAAGAAAGCTTTTAACTGTTACCTATATTTCCATTTTAAAAGAGCCAACAAGGAAACCAAATAACTTCCATTTACAAATACGGAGGTTCGGTTACAGAAATCCAAGCAACAGAAAAATCTGGGTTTGGGTAAAAAGAAAGCTGAGCCTGCTCTGATCTTTCAGCCAAAACTTGAAACTTATTCAGGCATAATTCTCAATTAACAAGCATGTGCTATAACAGCTTGTGCAAGACCATCGCTTGGAACCAGATTATTTCATTGTGGGCAAAAGGATCATCTCCACCCGAATAGCATCCTCTGCCCCCGCCTCTCTGCCAGCTTTGCACTTGAGATGACCGCAGCCCAGCCTGAGAAGGTGCTGGTCTTCACCAGGAAGGGGTAAGAGAGCAGCGAGGCAGATTTTTAATTACAGAGGAAATTGTCCTAATGAAGCCTGAACACATATGCTGCCTCTCTGCAGGCATTTCTCCCGTATACGTCACCAGGTCCATCCCAGACACCTTTTCCAGGTTGCACATCCCTGTCTCGGGGGCAGCTCAGCGGCTCCGTCCCACAGAGTGCGGCATCTGGGGGGTTCTCAAGAAAACCTTTGCACCCGAGCACAGGTTACAGGGAAGGTCTGTCCCCACATCTGCACTCTCAGCATACCCCGAGATGCCAAAACCTGAGCAGCAGCTGCCAGCCCCAGCCATGGGTGGGCACACAGAGACCCCTCACACCAGAGATGGGGGCTCCTTGCTGGTACAGATTAGACGAGAACCCTCAGGGAGCACCCAAGCGAGAAGAGCTGCTGTGGGTTTCATCCAGGCCAGCTGTCTCCTCTCCCCAGTTATTCATCGGCAAGCAGCAGTGTTCGGCTGAGTCCAGACCCCCCATTTTGCTGCTGTCTACGCTGCACCCCAGGCTGGGGACCAGGACCCCCAAGTCCCATCCGGGCACACAAGGTGACCAAGGTTTTCTCCCACCAACCTCTGGAGGTCAGCAACCGGCAGCGCTGGGGCTCTGCATTAGCAGCTGCCATTAAAACAAACAAAAAAAAACCAACCCACAACAGCAATGCAATGTGAGGAAGGACTCAGTGGTCTGCACACAAAAAGCTCCGTCTGACCCCAAATATTTGCAAGGGCCAGGCACACATCCTCCACCACGCTGCTCTCCTTCCCTGCAGGCACACAGGAGTGCAGGACCATCCTCATTAATAGGAAATGATTAATTTCTAAAGCCTGCTTGGCCCATTTAGAAGCTATGGGGTTTGTGCCAATTTATCCACAAGTAAAGCCCCGTTTCTGGTAACAGGAATGAATCCGCATTTCACTTTGCCAACCTCCAATGTCATTTTCTTGTTTCGCATCTGAAGGACACTACAGCAAACCCTTTACAGCTAAATCATTACTGAATTTACAGAGGTCAGGAGAAGCTGGTAATGTAAAAAAAAAAAAAAAAACAACCTTGGTAAATTTATTACATAGAATCTGACATGGTCCTGCATAAATCTCAGCATTTCTGGTAAACACAAAGATTTCCAGTAGTTCAAAGACACCAACAAGAGCGTAGGCAAGTGAACTGAGGGGTTACCTGGTATGGAGGGGAAGTAGGGCAGAGACTGCATCCAGACCTGTTAAGAAGCCTCCAGCAAAACCCACTGTGTGAAGCAGGAAAGGGAAGCATCTCCTTCACCGGCTCCAGAAAGGGAAATACTGAAGGAGGAAAGAGGGAGAAATCCTCCTGCTCTCCCCAGACACAGAGGGAAAGGCAGCAGCTCTGCCAGGACAAGGCTGACATCTCCTCCCAGGGACATGTTTCCTTGGACATCATCAGGAGAGCCACCAGCCAGCATCCCTCTCTGTGCCTGAAGCTAAATATTGACCAAAAAGGAGTGTTCTTCCCCAGGATGGGGCTGTGGCAGGGTGTCAGGGCTCCTGGCCTGGCTACAACCTGCTCTCTGCTAGCTGGAAACAAGTTTTCCTACCCACTGGGAAAGGGTTTTCATTGCTGGTTCATCCCACTCTCTAGGAAAGCAAAAGTCTTACTTTTGGGTGAGGATCATCAATCTCATCATTTTTCAATGACATTTCTGGGTGTGTCCTCAAAGCTCCGGGCTCACAGCAAAAGCACAAACAAGAGGACGGGTCCATCAGGCACTGATATGAGATCACTCCCAAAAATGAGTGGAAGCCGATGAAAGGTAACAAGTTTGGGATTGTGGGGGATCAAAGAAGAGAAATGGAAGACACCCAGCAGAGGACAGCCAACTGCCCCTTCCTCTCCCCATCAAGGGAGGGCTGTGACACCCCAAAAGCTGGCTGACACTCAGCACAGGCTATGGGACATTGGGTCCAGCGCGCTGCTGACACACAGGTTCTTCTTTGCCAGCAAGCAGCCGCACTTAACTTCCACATCCAAAATGGTCCCATACCGCAGCCTCCAGGACAGCTCAGTCACATAACCCGGTCTCAGGGTGACAAGGCATGGACACTTAACATCAAACCACCACTCCGGTGAAAGGAACGAGCAACCCCTACTTTGCCAGAGAGCAAAATAAGCGCTTTACCCATCCTCAAGCCCCTGCCACGCTGCCAGGAGGCAGCCCCAGCCAGCGGGGACCCTGCCTGCCCACCCGTGGCACCCTGCCTCTCTGAAGCACCCAACACAGGCCCTCAGTCTCTGCGGCAGCACACCAGCTCTGCCCTGTGCCCACCAGCCTTTGCTGGGAAACGACAAGGAAACCCTAATGCAGTACACACGGGGGGAGGGCAAGCGCGATGGGTTTTCTCCTGACCCCATCACCGCAAGGGGTGCAATCAGATTCATTAAGGCATAGACTCCCGCTGTTCCCCTCCGGCATTTCCCACGCAGCAAAAGCCCTGCGTCACACAACCGCACAACGTTACCAGGCGCACAGATATCCCAAAACAAGGGCATATCCCCCTCAAGCACTCACCCACCTCAAGTCCTTCTCTCCTGCATACAGTCCCCCATTGCATCTCTAGAGCAGCTTGCAGCCCTGAGCACCACCACAGCTCAGCAGAACCTTCTGCAGTGCACCTGGGCCCTTATTTATCCCCTGACTGCATCTCAGCTGCCATCACTTCTGCCTAATAGGGCTCCTCTGCAGCTGGGCTGGAGAGCCCACAGGCAGGGGGCAAAACCTCTCCCTGTCACCCCACCTTCAGCTCTCCCTCACCAGGTGACAGCTCTCAGTCTCTGAGAGCTTTGAAGCATCTTCCTCAGCTTGGACAGCCCAGGAGCTCTAGAGGTTCCTGGGCTGTCCAAGCTGAGGAAGATGCTTCAAAAGCCACAGGAAGGGAGGTTGGGATGGGTCAATAGGTCGTGACATGCTCCCAACCCAAACTGCTCCACGCCATGGAGCTGCCACCACCACCTTCGCTGCTCCCACCCATCAGCACCTCCTTAAAACCCAGCGCCTTGCGCTCACCCACAGCATTGCTCCCGCTCTCTCTCCAAGAGCTTCAAGCATCTCCCGGCGATGCTGCACTACACCCCCCTTCCTCTCCCCGCCTTTTCATTTCTCTCATCAAAGTTTCTTTTCATCTCCCACCTCCTTGCTTCGGGGGGTTATTGTTCACGGCTCAGCAGCCCGCAGAGCCACGCTGCTGCACTGGGAAGCACTCCGTGCCCAGCGCGGAGGTGGGGAGCGGGTGCCAACGGGGTACTCTCCATGGGGGGGAGCAAACACCGGCACCAGAGCAGCTCAAAGCCCCCCTGAGCCTCACGACCTCCCCACAAAACCCCCAAACAGCGGTACAATAGAGTACGTGGGATGAGGTGCACGTCCGTGTCTATCAGAGAAGAACGTATGTATGAAAAGGAAGACATATAGAAAAATGTGTTTTAGCACAGGCTCAAAACACAGCGGTTAATCTGTGGGAGTCCGCACACCCACAAACATGCTCGGGTCACGCCAGCACAGGGAAAAGAGCCGCGATCCTAAATGCTAACAGGAGAAACGGACCTGGATGGGCAGACGCAGCCAGAGGCACAGAGGTCATTTGCAGATCGCAGGTGCGACGCTCTCACCGTCGGGGTGCGGAGACGGTACAACACGAGAGCACGACCCGGGAGAGGGAGAAGAGATAACAGCCTGAGCAAAGCAATGCTTTTCAGCCTCTTTGGCAACAGCGAAATCATCCCTTCAGTTCAGATTCGCTGATTTTTGTGTCTGTGTGCTTTTTTCCAAAGGTCAGAACATCTGTGCAGGTTTGTGCGTGCGCGTTTGAAGCAGAACACTCAGCCCTTTTGAGGCTATTCAGTGCTACGTTTAGTTTATTCCTTTCATCTCCCTCTAAATCATTTGGAAAATCTTTACAATTGCTCAGACTCAAACCCAAACCGTTTGCTGAAACTTCTGTTTTATTTTTTTTTAACCGCTTAATTGTTCCTTGTGCCCAAGCGTGTCACCAGAAGGCTCCCCAAACTAGCGCCACCTTCCTCGGTCCTCGGCTGCCTGGCCTCAACCTTCCCACGGAGAGCCGAGGCTTTGGGCAAGCCTGGTGTTTTCTGCAGAGCCGAGGACGCCGAGGGCTGACCCAAAGCCACCAGCAAAGCCCCACTGTGCCATCCCATGGGCAGTCCTCACACAGCCCCCGCAGCTGGCAACCACAGCATGCCGGCTGGACTGAACTGGGGGTGCTGGGACGAAAATACACGTTTTTTTCCCCATTAGCGCTGGATGTTGCCATTTTGCCAGAATCCAAGCCCCCGCAGTTGGTTATAACTCATCCATCAATCACTATTTTTTTAAAAAAAAACGACTTTTTGCTGCCCCTCGCCACCAGCAAGCCGGGCTAATGCTTGCTGGAGCACGGGGATGGGCGCAACGCTGCTGCCTTGGGGCCAGGCAGAGCCTCGGGGCTGACGCACGCCAGCCCTAACTGTACCTGCAATTTTACAAACTTCATAAATATATGTCTAAAATAATCTACTTATTTCTTTTTAAAAAAAAAAATAAAAATCAACAAGTTGCGAACCAGAGTACAACAGACAACCTTAGCTGTGAGCCGTTGATTTTTATATGATATATTATATCTGAATGCGCCAATGCAATGAGTGGAACGTACCAATTTGGGTAATTGGTGAGGGCCTCAGAGCACGTGTGCGCTGCTGATCTGGCTGCCTTAAAAATGTATGTATATTTACAGTGCCAGCTTGTTTGCATTTCTGATGATCTGAAACGCTGAGAAGGTAATCAGCTCCTCCAGCGCGCGCAATCAGCGCTGCAGCGTTCGCCCCTCTGTTGTGGGTGAAGCTGCTACGACTGTAATTTTAAAGCTGACAAACGCCATTAAACTGTTAAATGGAGCAGGGGAAGGCTGCTGCCGAGACTGGGCGCTGCAGCGGACGCTCCGGGACACCCGGGCGCCGCGGGGAGATGGAGGTGGTGAGAAGCAACGCCGGGACCCGGGGCTGACCGACGGTCATGATGGGACCGTGCCGATACTTCGAGGCTGGTATGGGTTTAAGCCTGAGTGTCGGCTCAACTCTTCTCCCTGGATGTTAGCATTCCCGTTCCCCCACCTAAAATCCACTTGAGCAATCAACTGTAAAGCTAATGACTCGGGCCCCAAATCAGCAAAGTACTTGAGCACATGCTGAAGTCCCATTGAAAGAAATTAGACCCGAGCAGACGTTTTGCTCCGAGGGGAGAGGGCTTTACGTAAAAAGTAGCAAGAAGGTGGGTCAAAATAGGTGTAATATTCTATGGGTCCAAATAGGTGTAATATTCTATGGAAGCAAACCATACCTCCTCAAGTGACCTCCGAGTACCCGGCTCAGTGTTCGCAGGGACCCACCTGAAGCATGGGAAATACAAAGCCATAGCCATCGTTTAATTTTTTTGGCATCTCAAGAGGCATCAGGGGATAGTCCTGGAACTTGCAGGCTGCTCCCCGGCGCTGCACGCCCCGCACCCATGCTGCGAGAGCATCTCCTGGGGTGCCCGGAGACAGCAGCTGGGGCGGGGGTGAAAGGCACAGCATCCGCCGTCACCCCAGGCAGGACCAGCGTGGTGCCACGCTGGGGCACTGGGATCCCCCAGCCAGCTGCAGACAAGCCAGCGCCGCTCCCTGCAATAAGACACAGCACCGCTGAGCCACAGCCTGGGGACCCCGAAACGAGCCCCCTCCTCGGCTGGAAGCACTTGCCTGGCTTTTCCAAGGATGAGCGTCCGGGCAGGATTGAGCCTGCCGCATTCCCGCCTCGATGATGCCCCTCGCGCCGGCTCGCCAGCAGGTTCGCAGAAACCCAGCGTCTCAGCTTCTCCCAGGTCACGCTCCGGAGTGACGGGAAGAGCAAAGATCGAGTTTCTCTGTGCACTGGGAGCACAGGAATAGCGTTCGCTCCTACCGAGGACAACACCTCGCTCTGCCAGGTTGCGCAGGTAACCATCCAGCGCAGTGGAAATCTAGCTATAACTTGCCTTAAATACGGGATTTTACAGCCCCGGATGGCGTTAATGCATATATATCGATATGCATATATATCGATAACTGACCTGATTGAAGGCGATGGTTTTCCTGGAAGTTTTCCAGAATTTGGCTATCTTTATTACTGTGAATTACTCAGGTCAAAGCCCTAACTTGTGTACACTGGCACGGCTCTGCAGAAATCAATACGCCTACGCCAGCTTCTGCTGTTTGATGAGGTGGCCCAGGATCTCTGTATTGGTTTTACCGTCGTCTGCCATCACCTAGATCATCATCATCTACAGCTGCCTAGTTCCCATTGCGGGGCCTCTCACTGAAGTTTCTTTTTGTAAAGAAATTCAACCAGGAGGCACGTATTCAGGCTAAAAAAGCATAAATAGGGCTCAGAAGGAGGAGAAAAGAGAGCAGATGTGGTGAAGCGGAAGGCCGCTTTGGTGGACCCGCTTGGCGCTGAGCCTCGTGCCCAGTCCTCTGCTACCCACCCAGCGACACCCTCAGCATCCCCCGGGCTCTCGGGAGCCGGTCCAGCTCAGAGACATGGGATAACGGGGAGGCTTTGGGAAGCGATAACGAGGACTGAGCTGCTTGCGTAGGTCGAGCAGAGTTGAACCTGGTCGTATTGGGATGGGGCTGAGCGCACGTGAGAGGGCAGCTCCTGCGCTTGCAGCACACCAGGAGGACTTCTGCCCCGCACCATCGCAACGACGGCCCCGGCTCTACCCTTTCCTCCACGGATTAAAAAGCAAAATGCAGTTAATCCATCCATAATTGCTCTAAGCAAACCGCGAGGCTGAACTTTTAGTTAACGAGTTTTGAAAGATACTCGATTCTTTTGGTTTTCAGCTCATTTTAGTTTGGTTCGCAGTGTCCTGGGGAGAGGGTGAACGCCGCAAGCAAAAGAGCGGACCAGGACAGCTTTGCTCGTAACTGAGAAGTTCAGTTGCGTCCGCTGTCTCGGGGAGGGTTTGCTTTCTTTAGGTCTCCCAGCGCTTTGGAGATTCCTCCTTGTTTTCCTGGAGGTCCGACGCTTCCCCTTAATCCCTTCTAAAGAGGTGTCCAGATAAGGGATCGAGCATGGGACCAGCCTGAGATATGGTGGACCACGAGGTGTCCATGCTTTCCCACGTATGTACGGGGTGAAAAGACGTCTGCAAAAAAAAAAAAAAAAAACCAAAACAGGAGGAAAAAAGACCCCTTTATTAGAACAGCCCCTCGCAGAAAGTCAAAAGCAAAGTCATAACAGACATCATTTACAGAGGCAACTGCAGCCGGCAGGGTAAAAGAGAAGGCCACGCTCGGCCGCCGCAGTGGGACTGAACCAGTTTACGTGCTAATCCCAGTGTGAGCAACCAGAGCTGGCACCAGCCGGGGCCAGTTGCCTGACTTCAGCATTTGGCAGGGAGGGACGGATGAACAAAAATATGTAGCGCAGGCGCTGGCCGCCCCGAGCCACGGGTTGTTCGCTGTCAGCAAACGGAGCCAGATGGAAAAATAAATACGGAGAACATCTTGAATTTGGAGACCGATTCCTGCGCTGCTGTGGGGCTCAGCCATGCCCCTGCCTTGGTTTTTTGGTGCCTGCGGTGTGTTTTATGGCGTGGCCAAGGGCAGGGAGAAAGCTCCCATCCCCTCCAGCTCGCACGTGGTCGTGCGATGCCTCCAAGCTCAGGGATGTTTCAACATTTGCTATTTCTGAAAAAAAAAAAAAAAAAGAAGAAAGAAAACAAACCCCAAAACATAATTCTGAGGCCAGAGCAGAGGAGGAACGAGGGCAAAGAAGGGATTTTGGCAGGAGAGCGCCGGAGGATGATGCTGTGAAGGGTTTATATCCTAGGGGACAGTAGCCCGATGCTCCCATGGGGCAGCCAGTCTCGTCCTCGCTGACAGCCCAGGATCCAAGCGTCAGTCCCCACGGATGCTTTTGGAAACGCCACCTGTACACGTGCAACATCACGGTGCTCCGTGCCGCTGTGACAGGGCTGGCAGCGCAGAGGGCACCGAGGTGGCACGGGGAGGGAGGAAGGCATGCCAGACAGCGTGGAGAGCTAAATAAGGCCAACAGAGATAAGGGCAGGATCATTCCAAACAGTCAAAGTTTCATTTTAATGGGTACCACAAGGAGGGAAACACCCTTGATGGGCAAAGGGCAAAGCGTGTACTTTTCTTATTTTATCAGGACAGCCGGTTTTGCAGCCGGCCTCCCTGGGAAATGAAGCAGGTCCGCATCCATGCCCCCTCCCTCCCCACCCCACGATTTTACAACCTGTTGGGTAATTTTAGCCAGCTCGGAGCTGGGGGGGGGGGGGGTGTGTCTCAGGGGAATTCTGCTCCCACGCTTTCTAGGAAGCGGAGACAGCCAGGTCGCGGACAGCCCCGCTAACGAACCCTGCGGGGGAGATGCTGCGGGGCGGGGGGGGGGGGAGGGGGGGGTGTCTGCTACCCCAGGACACAAAGTGCCCTCATCCTCTGTGGCTAGTGGCTGCTCAGCACTTGTCCTTTATATACCCGTATCTATTTCAGGTTCGAAGGAAAACCAAGTAGAAATGGCTAAATACCAAACCTGCTCCCCCCTCCCAGCAAAGCCTCTCCCCGTGTGTTCCCCCCCCCCCGGGAATTAATTAAAAAAATTTCCGCTAATGCAGCAAAGTGGCCAAAGCCCAGCCAAGCGCATTGACTGCACTTCTGATTTGTATCTCAAATTCTACCATTAAGCTTGACCAGCCCAGATCTACAAGCATCTAGGTGTACTCCACCCTCCCCCCCAAAATTTATTATCATTAGCATTTCTGAGGCGGGATCAGACAACTACCTGCGGAAAATAATCAAGGCAGGAGCTGATGGTGCCTTGGCGCACCGGATGCCTCGTCCAGCCCTAGTTTTATGAGTCTGGGCTTTGCATCGGGGTAAACTCACTGCCACTAAAGCAGATTGGCTCAAGGACAGCTAATTAAATAAGGCTGAGCAAATCAGTCATTGGAAATAACAGCTCTAGTGAGCCTCGCATCTTTCTGCCCTTGTGAAGTGATTGTGAGCCGGTCCATTTTCCTCACACGTTCACCGGGAAAAAACAAAATATATTATTTCCCATGCCACAACCTGACCCCAAACCTTCCCCAAGCGTTTGCTGGCAAACCGTGGCTCTCGGCGCGTCTGCTCCAAAACCAGCCGGGAGAACTTTCCTCTTTTTAAAAGGACCCAGTTCAGAGGACGGAAGGGTTTTCTCGCTCCTTCTGAGGCTGGCAGGAGCCTGACACCACCCGCGGGCTCCAGCATCCCACGTTACCGGAGCGAGGAAGACGCGCATCCCTGCGGGGAGAGATGCCGGGTGAAACCCCTGCGTATCACTAAGCAGAACCACAGCAGCGATTGCTTCGTGGCTTGTTTTTTTTTTTTCCCTGGTCTTTTCCGAATCTTGTTTGGATTTGGGGCTGGAGGGGCCACAGCCCGGTCCAGCTCCTGTTGCAGTCCCACCGGCTCTCCCATGGTATGGGGGAATTAAAAATTAAACGTGGGCCAGGTAGGGAGTCGTGGGGCTGGAAGGCAGCTGTAATATTTCCCCTTTAAACGATGGGCAGGGCAGGCGCTGGAAGCTAAGTGGCAATTGATCTTTCTTCTGCAGAACAGCATCGCAAAGTAAATTATTAGGGATGAGGCGGTCATTGCCGTTTACATTTCACATGGCTGATGGCAGGATCCAACCGCCCCAGGGACAGGAGAAACAGCACAGCCCACCTCGCGAAACGCTGAGAGCACAGACGACCCCACCAGCAGTACGTTCGTGAAAGGAAAAAGACCCTTCCCAGGCACCCGGATAGAGCCTCTGCCCCGCCACAGCACCTCGTGGAAGCCTTCGGCAAAAAACAGCTCTAAGCCTCTTAACCGCTCCCTCCGCCACGACAGTGGATTTGCTCCAGCCTAAATTCAGCAGCCCCGGGGCCGGCTGCCGGCAAGAGCTGCAACATATCTGCAAGCGCCGTGGTGGCTCGGATGCCCACCGAGCCACCAGAGCCCTCACTAATATTACTAAACCTGGTGGCTAAGCCCATCACCGTGGCTTCTGACGCCATCCCAGGGTGAGGGTGGGAGTGCTGCTGCCAAAGCCGATGGGTCCCCAGCCATTAGGTGTATAGGATGCTCCCACCCCTCTGTATTTGGACACCAAGTGGAAACTCAGCTAGAAACCACCATGGTTTAAACCTGATGGATCCGAGCCCAGGCGTTGCCCTTCGTGCTTTTAACAGCCCGGCACCTCTCCGAGTGTCTGTGCACAAAGACAGGCAATGTCATCTTCCCGCGGCTCTCTTAACTGCTTATCGATCCCAAAGAGCCTTCGAATGGATTTCTCTGGCTAGCTATCATCCTCCATAGCCTGGGAGATCCCCTCTATATTATAGAGTAGACATCTCAGTTATAGCTTTATTTACTGCGAATGAGCAATTAAGCCATCCCAGTTCGATTTATGGCCAGCACAGATAACTCCTCTTAACACAAGCCAAGGCCAGTTTAACTTTTGAATGTTTTCCTCTTACCAGGTGGAAAAAAAAAAAAAAAAAAAAATCAGCTTCATTTGTGCATTTTTGAAGTCTCTAGCCCAAATTCCAACCTCATCTGTGCTCAGCCCGGCACGAGGTGGGAAATTATCCCCCACAAGTGCATTTAATAGATTTCCATTGCGCTCATTGCAGTCACGAAGTCAAACTTCAACTCACCCGGCTTTACTTTCTGAAAGCCACATCCTGAAGCTGGTATTTGGGATGCCGGTGCTTTCGGTACCCAAAGGGATTTCAACATACAGCTCTGCGTTCAGGACAGCGTGGCAAAAGCCACCAGGCTGTCGGGGACAGCAGGATCCCAGCATCCCAGCACGCAAAGCCCCTCGGCGGGTCTGAGCCTTAGCTGCTATTCCAACAGTTTTCGACGGATAATGTTCATACTTTACGGCTTTACGGGAAATCAACCTAGATTGGTACAGATCTGCACTTTATTAATTTTTCCAGCTACCAGCAGTGAGTTAATCCAGTTGGAGACTGATCTAACTTCCCAATAACGCCCAGATTTTCCACGTTATCAAATTCATTTCTCGTTAGGGCAGGGGGAGTTCGGGTAGCCGGGTGGATCACCTCGCTGTCGCTGCGTAATGCTCCTTCCAGACAGCCGAGCCGCCAAGAGCCCGCTGAGAATACGCCCCGCTGACGGCCGTCCTCTCCGGATCAAAGTCTGTGGTATTTAAAGAAAAACCTCTTTTTAACTAACTTCACGTCTTGGCAGGACAGAGCATTAAGACTGGGGCGAGCAGGGGGAAGCGCTCCCGTTTCTGACTCAAGGAGCTGCCGCACGGCACTGGTTTGTAACACACCTTGTAAGAGCTGCCGCCTTCGCTCTCAGACCTGGTTTGTAGGGTCAGAAACGGGTTTAGTTTTGCATTTCTCCAGCTGAGCTCTTCTGCATTTGGACCGGCAGCGCGTGCTGCCATCCCCGTCGTACCGGGATGTCACCTGCCTCGCCTGCAGCATCGCCCACACCACCTGGGAGCCGCGAGCTCTTGTGCCCAGACAGTTCTCTTCTACTAATTAATTTGACACCCAATTTCTGTCCCAGGCCTCGTTTGTGCCCTGGTGGGAGATGCTTCCCTGGCTGATGGCCTGGAGATCGCTTCTGATGGCCCTACGAGAACGACGCCGGCACCCGCTCAGCCGCTCGCACGCTGACCACCACCCGGCACCCACCAGAGCCCGGGGGGAACGGCGACCATCTCAAGATGCTGCTTTTTTTCTTCATCCCACACTTAGAAAGGTTCTAAATAATACATAAGTAAATAAAAGTACCAACAATTTGAGCTAACCCTTGCGAACACAGACGGGCTGCGCTCTGCGCGCCAGCCCCGCTGCGCCGGTGCTGCCTCCCGTCTCTGTTACCTGACTGAAGCGAGATTAATTTGGTTTTGGATCCGATCAGTGTTCCTGGAGCAGCAGGTCTGGGGTGTGTGCGTGGTGATCACCTGAGAGCGCTTTAAAGGCAGCCCCAGCCCATGTCGGTAAGGATCTCCTCCCTGCACAGCCGCAGGTGCCACCACCCAGCAAACTTACTTTCCCTTTTGCTTTCCATCCCGGCACCCTCCCGGGACAGCCGGGAAGAGGCAGGTAACCCACCCCACCTTGTTTCCCCAATGCCTCTCTGTGCCCTACAGCACCCGCGTGTATCGGCGTTTCCCGATGCGTTCACACATGAGCTTTCAGCCACATAAACCATCTCAGCCCGTGCGCTTGTACCGCACCCGGCCAGGGAAAGGCATCTGCTCCTTTGAGAGTCCACTGTCGCCGTGACTCACGGGTACAAAGATCATCCTCAGTGGGACTATGCTCTTCATCGTATTTCCTCCTTTTGCCGTAACTCATCCTATTTAAGGAAAGCACCGCTGCGACCTGTTTCACAGAGTCCCAGGAGCCCGGAGGTTTCGCTCGCATCCTCTCCCGCATGGGAAACATCAGAAGCTGCTGCATCACCTGGGCAAGGAGGTAATAACAAACCCAGCAGGCTCCTCGCCTGAGGGACCCATGACGTCTTAGCAGCCTTTTAGAAAATATTGCAGTATACATCGGCTCCCCAGAGAAGCGAGATGGGAGCGCTGGGACGGGAGGCGTGCCGGTAGAGGCTGGGAGCACTGGGACAGTCACCGCAATCCCTTGGTGGTGCGGCAGACTTATATGCCTGTTTGGCTGTTTGCTCTCAGACATCATGAAAAACGAGAGGGGAAAAAAGTAAAGATCTATCCCCCTTATATTTTTTCCCTTTCTAGCACTTTGGACAATGTCTGAATGTTAATTTAGCAACACCCAGGCGGGACAGTATCCTTATTTTAGTGTGTGGTGAGAAATTAATTTAGGAGAAAAAAAAAAAGAAAAAAAAACATTCAGCATCTGAGATATAGTATTATTTCCTGCAGCATTAATTGGTGGCATCAGCACTGTGTAATTTGTTACTGGTGGCATATTTCTGTATGGCTTCATTTCCTTAAAAGCATGGGAATTAATGAGGTGTTTGTGGCGGTAAGGGACTGGCAGGCACCAAGCGTAACGCGGCCGATCACCGGAGAGGCTTCCTGGCTGCACGCACGCATTAAAGGTTAGGAAACCGCTGCTGTAAATACCACAGCTCCCCTGATGTACGGGGGTTAATTTACCCCACCCAGGCAGATGCGTTCACGCCAGCTGCGCGCCCACCCCTCGATATTTAAGCGCAGAACAAGAATTCACCTCATCCCAGTAATATATGGCGACGTTTAATCACCGGTATTTGTTTCTAAGTAACTGAGTTACTGAGGGTGCCTTTTCCCAGCTAACTGATCCCCGCGGTAACTTCTGCTGCAAAGGAGGTCAATCAGGCAGCATCCAGCCCCGTGATGTCATTGGCCCCGGGATGTCATTGGCCTCATGAATCACAGCCTTTCTGCTACATCATAATTGTATTTCACCTCCTTTACTCTTATATGCTGAGTAACTCCGGGAAGGAAACCCCCATCCATTGTGAAAACGGTCCCCACGAAATGCTGCTAAGGGGAGAATTTGCTGCTGGGGGTTTGTGCCCCCGGCTCCAGAGGAGCATCACGTGCACTTGCAGGAGAGGAGAAGTGTCACCTCCACGGGCAGCACCGGGGTGACGGAGCAGCCCGAGACATGGCCCAGGCCACCTGCTCCATGGCAGGCTGGAGCCATTCCCAGGAAGGAGAAAGATGGGAGAGGGCTCGAGGAACGGCCAGAGATTGGTGGCCGGGGACGCCCATGCCCGGCCCCGGTGGCTGTGTCAGCCCCATGGTGCTGCATGACGGGCAGCCGCAGCACGGCATCACCACCCTCCCTGCGCGGGACGCCCGGAGCATCCATGGGCTGGAGAGCCGGGGCTTTCCGAGGAGGAGGTTGAGCTGTATCGGTGCTACGAGATGGATGAGGCCAGGGAGGGAGGATAAGATGATCCACGTGAAGCTTCATGCTTCACAAGTCAAAGAACGTTGCAGGGCTTTAAACAAAATGAGAACTGTGAAAAATTACAATAGTGCAATGATGGAGCGTGCCAACACCTACACGTATGCCCCTCTGCTCCGCTCTGGGGAGACCCTCCTGCAGTGCTGCCTCCAGCTCGAGGGGCCACCAACAGCAGAAGGACGTGGACCTGTTGGAGCAGGGCCAGAGGAGGCCCCAGAGATGCTGCGAGGGCTGGAGCCCCTCTGCTGGGAGGACAGACTGGGAGAGTTGGGGGTGTTCAGCCTGGAGAAGAGAAGGCTCCGGGGAGACCCTACAGTCTCTAAAGGGGCTCCAGGAAAAATGGAGAGGGACTCTTGATCAGCGAAGGAAGTGATAAGATGAGTGGGAACCATTTTAAGCTGGAAGAAGGGAGATTTAGATGAGATATCGGGAAGAAATTGTTGCCTGTGAGGGTGGTGAGCCCCTGGCGCAGGTCGCCCCGAGAAGCTGTGGCTGCCCCATCCCTGGAGGTGTTCAAGGCCAGGTTGGACGGGGCTTGGAGCAACCTGGGCTGGGGGGAGGTGTCCCTGCCCAGGGCAGGGGGTTGGAACGAGATGATCTTCAAGGTCCCTTCCAACCCAAACCATTCTATGATTCTATGATACATACACACACACACACACACACACACACAGAGGTCCATATGAAACAACCTAAAGGCAGAAAGCTCCTACCTGACAGCAGAGGTGCTGCACCGCCGGCAGGCTGCCTGCCCTGGTCCTTGACGTAGGGCCGGCGTGGGACATGGGGCCGGGAGGCCACGATGATGGGCACGGCCAGCCCTGCCATGGCTCCGGCAGCTGCACCGCCAGCGCTGTGGCAGAATCAACGCTGCCGGTTTGTTAGCCTAATTCAGAAATACGCTTGGCCTTTTTACTGGAAAAACAAAACTCCTGTTTCCGTCAGCTAAGATCCAGCAGAATTCCCGTGTCTTGGGCCTTTATTGTAAAGCACGGTCAATACTTCTTTACGGTGTCAAAATTAAAACCGACGACAGCTCTGATATCACCAGTGCAATGAGTTACAGCATTTCTTGATGACCCTGTAACCACCTTTTATCATTTTAAGCAGCGCAATATGCGATACAATAGGGCGGGAGTTTTGCTGGGAGCTCGGGAGCTTCTGCAGCGTGTGAGCATTGCTGGGGTCGCATAGCCCAAGGCACGGCTCAAGCACCAATTTCAACTCCTTTTTGACCTCTTGCTAGCAACACCTGGCCAGAAAAGCTTATAAATCAGAATATAGTGTGTCTGAGGGCCCTCTGACCTAGCATTAAAGTGGGTTACCCTAAGAAAACCTTCCCATGTTTTACAGTGGTTCAGAATTTATTCTAAAATGATATATTTTATACATCGGCATTATACATTTATACAAACTTGACCTTTTAAGAGCCGCCCCATGCACTTGTTCAGCGTTACATATAGACCAAATATGAAATATTTCAACCAACAGCTTCAGGATGACGTGTCGGTAAAATGCAGGGCTGGGGGAAGGAGAAAAGAGGCAGGCAAGCTCAGAAAATCAAGTAGTAAAGAGAATCATGCCTCTAACCTCACCTGTGCGGCAGGTTGATGAGATGCTTCACTCCCAGAACTCGGTCCTCACTCTCCGAGATGCAGGCAAGAGCTCAGATGACATCTTCGAGGTGTGCAGAGATCCCTGAGGACAAAAAAAAAACCCAATAGAGGTGCAATGGTGACTTTAGCTGCCCAAATTCTAAAAAAACTAAACACTTTTGGGGCTGGTCAGCATATAGCAGAAATGTTACAGCAATTAGGAAAAAAAATCTCCAGTTTCATACTTCCTCGTGGGCCTTGTCTAAAAAGACCTTTCCTGCAGGTAACTTGATAACTCTGCCATCAAACCGCTGTTGCAGCAGCTCAGAAACAGGCTGAGGCTTCACGTCACAGCTGATAACTAGTGGCAGTGAATTTCCCAACGCAGGGCTTGCGGTATTAATATTTAAAAAAAAAAAAAAAAAGAAATCACGAGACCCTCAAATATCATGACGCTAAGTCTCCTGACCTTTAAGTCAACTCGATTCAGGTTTCTTTTTCTTTGACTCTCGCTGTGCTTTTGGGGTGGAAATAAAAAGCCTCGTTAGGTTTAGGGAACATCACAGGGAGCCGCCATCACCCATTGCTTCCCAATTTTACATTTCTGGTCCCCTAAATTCAGTTTTCGCAAGCGCCGGTTTATTTTTAAGTAGTTCTTTTCAATGTTGACACGTTTTGATAATCCTTGTTTTTAAGCCAATTCGTGAAAGATTTTAAAGCTCGGTTGAAATTAATCTCCCTTTGAAGCTCAGCCTGACCAGAACCAGCATTAAGCAGGTCCTGAAGTTTGTCCAAGTTGGCTCACAAAGAAAATCTCTTTCCACCGAGCCGGGAACGGCCTTATGCGTTTTACAATTTACAAGGAAAGGAGAGGGCTGAGATTCAAAGACGGAATATTAGAAAATTCGCTAATACCGAGGTCCCAAAGCACAGCCCCGCGCTGCACCGTGTCCCCGGGGCACACAATACCCGAGCAGTCCGCATTCAATGCTTTGGCCGCGTTTCTGCCTTTGATAACACATTTTCCTGAAAAATCAAAACCGCGTTCAGCGAAAGCCGTGCGCCGGGCTGCGGTAATTTTGTCGGCTCAAATCAAAATGTAGAGTCAGGTGTTTGACGGCTGCTCTATACACTGAGCAAAAGCCCTGTCCTGCTTTTCTTCTGCACTGACCAGGTGTGCATTTTAGATAAAAGTCCCATTTCTGACCGAGGCACTCGCTGCAGTTCCCCGTAAGCGAGAGGACGGGGTGTGCTCCTGCTCTCCCCCTGCTTTCTCCCCATCACAATGTCCCTCGTGACCCCCAGCTGCCGTGAGCAGGTAGGGACACCCCCCCCCACATCCCCTTCTCCGGGTTGCAAACGGGCACCGAAAAACATCATATCCCGCTGCCCGCGTGTGGCAACCCCAACCTTCTGCCTCGCTGGCCGCTGGCCGCTGCCCTGCCAGCCCCTGGGCCGCTCCACGTCCCACCAAGGCTAGATGGAGCCCACACCGTGGGGACGCTGGCAGCCGGCTCCGGGTGGCCTGGCACAGCTTCGCGATGCCCAACAACCTCGGCCGGCGCTCTCTGTTCGTGCGTACAGATAAATATACACGAGGCAGAGCTGAAAAGACAGAGTCAGCTCCTCTCTGAAGCCCTTCAGCTCCTGTTACCGCCAGATCCCCGGCGCTCCGCGGCACGCACGCTCTTTACAGCAGCCGTCAGCCTGGCACGGCGCGCAGCAGATGGTCATAACGACTTGGCCCCGGGCCGCTGTCAGCCCCCCGGCTCTTTGCCTCACATGATGTCCACCGTGCCACCTGGGCCTCCTGCGCGCTGGGCAGGGCACCGCGCAACCGGGTGGCCAAGCCGGAGCAGTTGCTGGCGTGGCAGGGGTTAATGCCGAGCGCTCCCAAAAATCATGGTGCCCCGGCATCTCCGCCTGCCGCGGGTGACACTGCTCCCGCGCGAGCACCGGGCTGTGGGCAGAAGTCGGCAGGGAGAGGAGCCCCGAGCAAAGCTGAGGGGTGGCAGGGCTTGCAGCCGTAGGCAGGAGAGAAGCCACCTGCAGAGATTAGCAGTGTGCATCGCTCCGGTGTTTACCCCACAAATTTAGCGGTTTTGCACCATCACCCATATGCTGGTTTGGGGATTGGTTTGGTTTTTTTTTTGCTGAGAGCAACAGCCGCCCTGGGCAATTGCAGGAGATCCCCCGTGGCACCGGCACCGCAGGGGCTGGGCGATGCGTGGGTTTGGGAGCGTTGATAGAGCCGTGAGCACGTGAGAACCTGAAGTTCAGCCGGCGGAGCTCCGCGGGCTGCGCAGGTCCATGAGGAGGAGAGGCAGGGCAGGGGGACGGCAGGCAGCCCCGCTCCAACTTCCTGGTGCTCGGGGAATCTTCCCGGATCACGTTACCTTCATGTGTCCTTGGCTCATCTCCGTACAGTTGAAAAACACTGTAAGGGGAGCCAGTTAATTGAGACAGCTGGTCTCGCGGAGCAAAACCCAGGGAAAGAGTTCCTCCCCGTTGTGCTTAATTGGAGACCTGTTGCTTTAACCGAACCGGCCAATTTGCACAGCCCCGCTTTCCGGAGATGCTCTCCGGGTCTCCAGTCATGGTTAGAGGGGGCCGTGCTGCCCAACGAAGCTTCGCATTCGCTCTGCAACACAGCCCCGAGGAGCAGCCAGTTCCCCGTCATTTCGGCCCATCAAATTAACCAGAATCGAGGAAGGCATTAACGGCGGTGGCTGGATGCTCCCCCCACGCTGGCATCGGGGGGATGAGAGGGCGTTATTGCAATGGCACTCAGTATCTACTCCGCTGATGCATGTCACGACGTGTGCGGCGTGCGCATGAAAGGCTGCTGGTCCGCGGGGGGGATGTTCCTAGGCACTGCCACCATACAAATAAATAAGGATAATAATACTCGGGGGGGGGTGCCTGTCATCTGACCCAGCGCCGATGGAAAGAGCAGAGAGCTGGCTGCCCGCGGTGGCCGCCAGCGATTTGAATCCGCTGACATTTGGCGGCCGAGCGGGGAAGGCGCTGACAGTCGTTACGCGGGAGAGCGGCCGTGGGCAGCTCGACAGGGGAACCGCCGGTGACCGGGTGCGCCGCCACCGCCGCTGTCACCGCAAACCGGAGCTGTGCCGGCACCCACACAGCTCCAGGCTTTACTGGTGCAAAGCGTTCACGAGCTCCAAACACCATGCACAGCCCTCACGTGCAACGCCCAGGAGCCCGTATCTTACCTTTTTTATGGATGCTTCTTGAAGGGATGCTTTTAGAGAGATGAAGGTCCTTTGTCTCATCAGTAAAGTGTTTTCCTTCGTTGAACCTAATTTCCTCGGCTCTGCGGGAAGGGGGGGGGGGTGACAGGGGATGGGTCTTCTTTTGCTTGAATAACCCTAAAGTAGACAGGGACACAGGTTAGGAGAGCAAGATGGGCCCTCAGCCCAAAGGCACCGGCCCCTAACCCTAACGCAGCCCCAAGCCGCGGGGCCGGGAGAAGGCAGAAGATGCTGCCACGTGCGTGTCCCCAGTGGCTCCCCCGTGAGATAAACGGGATGAAAGAAGCAAAACACAGATTTGATGGAGAAATACTCGCTTCCAAGAGGGCAGCTTGGTCGCTCAAGACCTGCGAACTGACGGTCGTGTTATCCTTGCAGGCTCTGCTGGAGCTGTAGAAGAGAAGATGATGGCAAAGACGCTGACCTCAGTAAGTCAGTTGTGGGACCGGCACCAGCAGTCGATTAGGTGGCACTGGTGTCTAAAAAAGCAACCTGAAGTACAGCATGCTGGAAGGCTTTGTTCGTGGAGGACACCGCCGTACTCCTCCTGCTCTTCCACTTTCTGGGGGTCTTGCGAAAAATAAAATAGCTTTCACCGATCTTACCAAAAAGGAGGCATAAAGCCCAAGTGGCATTTTATCAGGGAGTGATACACAAACTACCAGTGTAACCTCCCTGGTTCCATAATTTCTAGGGAACTAATAAATAGCATGAATGATTTTAAAAGGTATTTGATTTGGAAGCGATGCTGTGGTACCGCAAAGCTTTGCCGCTTGCGTTCCAGTACAGCGTTGTAGCTCACTTCTGAATTGGCTCTTTTACCTCTCTAGAAGTACGTCGATATTTCATATGACATAGTAAAATATTTCTGGAAAGAAAAAGAAAAGGAAAAAAAAAAAGACTAAACTGGCTAGCAATGAAGTGACTGATACCCCTTCCCGCCCGGTTTGACTGCACTGAGCCTGAGCGCTATTGCCTTTAATCGTGATGCGTGCGCTTGGCTGGATTACCAGGGAAGGGAGGGTGGTTGGTAGTCACCAGCTCATCTTCGAAAGAACCAAATTACGGGCTTTGCTGAGCGCAGTGGCTGTTCCAGCGCTCTGGTAAGCCCGGGACTTCTCTGGGCAATCTGAAGGAGCCGGCAGGAGAGAGAAGGCAAAGCAGAGCATCGTTCCTGGGGTAACGGTCCGTGCACACTTCTCCTCCTCCCCCAAAGCTCAGGCTTAGCGGGAGCCTGCAGGAATTGAGCCCATCACGGCTCTGATAGGAAAGCTGAGCGAACAGCGCCGTCCTTGCAGCCGTCTCAATGACACCAATAATGTGCCGCAGAGCTGAGGGGGACAAATGGTAAATCTCCAGCTAAGAACAATGATAATGAAAGTACAGAAGTGAAAATTCATTACTTGAGTCTGCTCGGGAGCTATCCTGAGGGACCCTCTCTGGCTTTCTGGGTTGCTTTAACCCTTTGGGTCTGGCGCCGGTACTCAGGCCAATGTGCTGTGCCACTGACTGTGCTTTCCTCCCCCTTTCCCCACCCCCCAACCCCCCATTTCTTTATCAAAACAACTTTCTCCTTCTCTGAACAAAGCACCATGCGTCTCTCCAGACCTGCAGCGCGGTGCCATTCGGCGCCCAGCTTCCTGAAACTATGCAAGCAGAGAGAAAAGCATAATGTGATTTTTGGTCAGCTGCTCGAGGAAAAAGTCTAATAACCTTTTTTCCTATTTCCAACAGCTCATGTGGAGGTGGAAGCGGTGACCGGACAAACCAGACAGCCCAGCTCCACAGGTGAGCTCATTCCCTCCCGAGTGGAGGAGTCTTTCCTGAGTACTTTTTGGTCTCCTGGAGCAGAGGGGATCTGTTTCAGCGCTGCAAACGTTGCTTAGGATGCCCCGGCATCCTGCCAGGTCTCTGAAAAGTTAGAGATGCCCATCAGGCATCTCCATGGCAACCCCGGGATGCTCATTCCAGCCGGGGGCAGTGACCGTGTCGGAGCGGCAGGCTGTCAGGTTCATCTTCTACCACCTTTTGGAAGGGCAACGGGAAGCGAGAGGGTGTCTGGTTCCTCTCGAGGCACTCCCAGGCCGCTGGGGAAGCAGCACACCTGGGGGCTTCAAGCCAGGGAACCTGCCAGCTCTTCCAAGCTGGTAGCAAAATACCTGGCAAAGCGTGAAGGTTTGGCCGGTGCAAAAATGATCGGATGTTTTTGGACCGAATGGTGCGGGTGAGCAGCAGCGAGCGCGGGCAGCCCGTGGTTGGCAGGTGTAATGCAGGGAAGGTGTAACGCAAGGAAGGGGCAGCTCCAGGCAGCACTTACCTTCTGGTCCTTGGCCAAAAAATATGAGTTTATACATGGAAGAAACAGTCCTGCTTCCCTGTGGACGCATTCTTCCAGCCAGCTTCACCTGTTGTGAGGGACATAGCAGAACTCCTTCATGTCACTGCTAGTCCTGGGAACACATGGAGTCAGCAGCACACCAGGTTTGTAGCAAAACCAGGCCTGACTTGCCCTGAATTAAGTTTATCCATCTCCTATTGGCACCGTCACAACTCATTCCATCCTGACTAGCACCACATTCTTTGTCCAGGAGCACCTGCGATCACATTTTGGTAGACGTAGTTCAGAGAGGTACCCACTGAAACAGCAGCGTTACTCCTCCAGAGGTCTCACAGCAAATTTGAACTGTTCAGCCCTTCCTGCCGACACTGTGGTACGTCCTACCAGCAGCAGATATGCACAGACCATCTCAAAGACAAGAGATAGTTTCCTCAATAGCTTCTCCGACTCATCAGCGTCCTTGCTTCTGTTGCCACCGTTGTGTCGTCAGCTCATCCAATAGCTCAGGTGTCCGTCACCAGCATGTAGAGCACCCAGCTCCTTCCACGGCATCCCGGTTCCCTGGGTTAAGAAGAAATAACCCCAGTGAGAACTGTTTCATGACATTGTTTCCAAATGACTGTTCAGGTCCTTTAGCTCTATCTCCAGTTAAACACAACCAGGGAGCTTGCCCATCTGCAGACAAAGCTCCCAAGGAACAACAGCTCTTATGGTGTCTCAGGAGGGAAACTTTGGGGGTTTAGTCCCTCCACAGCCACTGTCACTCCGGAAGGGTTGAATACTACAATGTCTGCTTTCCCTCAAACATCGGTACTCTGATGGAGCTGCACGTATTTTTTCCCAAGCGTGCTTTCCATTTACATTTGTCGTTGCATTAGAAAATACCAGGTTGACTGGGCAGAGGACATAACTCATTTGTCTACCGGGTCAACAAGAAGGGCTTTACTCGTCACTGCAGCGGAGAGATGTTGATAAAATGCAAAAGACGATGCTTCGTCTCGCAAAGCACCTTCTGCATCTCCCAGGAAGTGACATGCTGCTTATTTAATTAGAAGGGGCAAGGCTCCCTCCTGAATGAACCAGAAATAGCCTTCCAGGGGAAAAATAAACCTGCCTGGGTATTCTGGAGGACTCTTGGAAAGAACAGCTCTGCAATCTCCACCAGACTTGCACAGTACAAGAGCCGGAATTTCAGAGGAGGGCTGTGTCGAGAAAGCCACTCCGCTCAGCGGGGAGAGACTCCCGACGTATTTAGTGCCGCTGTAAGTAGATACAGCGTGTTTCCTGCCCGCCCCCCTCGTTGCTTCACCTATGTCTCTTAAGCCATTTGTAACCGTGCTACCCGTCTCAGATGCATTGCGCATCGTTCATTAATCGAGCTTGTCTGAGGGCAATTTTATGGTAAGTGGTTAACAATAAAGCACGTCGCCCAAGGGCACGGCTAATGCATAATTCAGGTTACCGGGACACCTTAACAAAAGATCCCTAAACCCTCTGCAGGGTACCCAAAGACTAACACAGACTGTCCCTGGAAAAGGGGAACGAGCCCCTTTGAGAGCTGCTCTCGCGGTGGCTGGGAGAGGACAAAACCTCTTCCAGCCACGGGCAGAAGCCAGGAGAGCTCGCTGGCCTCCCAGCGAGGCCGGGGGGCAAGGGTCCATCGCACTTGCCCTCACCGCCTTCAAAGGATGAGTCATTTGAAGATTATAAAAGGATTAATGTCTTAATGACCGCACGAAGCCCGGCCAGAACCGCTCTCCTTGTCTAGAAAGGCCAGCAGCAAAACGTAAGCCAAGCAGCGCGCTGAAGGTCAGCAGATCCGTGCTCGGACAGACGAGGCAGCACAGCTCTCCAGCCTGGGCAACCTTTGGTGGCAAATGTCCTGCCAGCAGCCCCCCTGCCTCCCTCCCTCCAGCAGCCCTGCCTGCCGGGGACAGATGCTGCCAGTGCTGCAGGCAGAGCCTCATCCCGCTGCCACCATGCCAGAGGAGGAGGAGCGCCCCGCCAAAGGGACCCGAAGTCAACTGGGCGTCAACATCAGTATTTTTCATCTTTAAGAAACCTTAGCAAAACATCTGCTGAAGATTCAGTTGCCGGAAGCTTGCTCTTCAAGGAACAAAGAGCAGCCATCATCCACGGCAATGTTGTTTTTCACTGGGAAAAAAAAAAGGGAAAGTAGCAGAAACCCGCAGAAATATTTGCAGTCCTCTCTCTGAGCACAGAGATGTCACACTCCTCGTATTCCCTGAGCCACGGCGCTGCTCCTCATCCAACTCCGTACCCATTGTACGGCTGCTTCCAGCATCCCTGTGCAGGCAGCCAGGGCAAAGGGGGTCCACGTGCTCCCCCGTGGAAGGAGTGCTGTGCCGTATCACTAGCCAGGGGCCAGCCAGGCTTGGCTTTTATGGACCAGCAATCCCACCCGAGATGCATCACCTCCCGCCTGGGACGGGCTATGTCCCCAAGGCAGGTAGACTCCGGCTTCAAAGCATCACCCCCGCCGTGTCCCTTCCTGGGGGTTGTAGCACTCGACTCAGTTGGGCACCAGCCTTCATTGTCTCCCTGCGATCTAAATAAGTCCTGACCTCTCCTCGCAGGACTATCCCAGCCATCAATTAGCTTCCCGGTTGTGTGGATACCAGGAAACTGAATACACGGGTTTATAGTTCAGTGGAAAGTTCTGCTGCCGTCTTAAATCATAAAGCACAGCTGCTGACACAGCAGAAGCTGCGAAATGAACAGAGCCTCTGAGCAGCCTGTGGTTTGGAAGCTGCTGGGAGGAGAATAAGTGCAGCGTCTTGCAGCTCTGTTGGAGGGAGGAAGAAAGGACAGGCAGGCCAAAAGAGTAGATTAAAACTCATCAGAGTGCAATTGTAATGCGCTATACAACACGAACGCGTCCTGGCGCTCCAAAGTTAACTTGCAATTGAGAGGGAAAATGGCAGCTGAGATTAAACGTCTACAAATGCAAAGTAATGCCTGGGAAAAAAAAAAAAAAAACAACACAACGAACTCCAAATATATACGCACACGCACACAATAATGGGCTCTAATTGAGCAATTCTGAATCAGGAGACGGATCTTGGGAGTCTTTGTGGATAGTTCTGTGAAAACACCCGCTCTGTGGCGGGCGAACAAAGCAGAGCTAATGCTGAGATGGGACTTTAACGGGAAGGGCACGGAGAACAAGACAGAAATCATGGGTACGCCTGCACGTGGAGCAGCACGTCCGGCCCTGGTCCCCCATCTCAAAAGGTAGAGCTTACAAGGGTGCGGAGGAGGAGGAGGAGGAGGAGGAGGAACAAGCCCTGCACAAAGGCGCTAGAGCTTGGAAGGTGACTACTGCTAATGACTTCGTGGATGGCACAGGTGGGAGAAACAGAGATATTATTTCTCATAACACACGAAGCAGTAAGCATCGAATGACAGGCAAACGTTTTAAAGCAAGGAGTATTAGCCAATTACCAAATGTGTCATCAAGGGCATGTTAGTTCCGAGCTAAATTAAAGGGGCCGGCACTCATCTTTAGATGACATCGGCGGCGTCTCCACTGGAGTTACATGCCCAGGCTTCCTCTCCAGAGAGTGGAGAACCACCCCTGCCCCCGGGTGTGAGCCATCTCCCCCAGGGTGGACAGCTAGAGCAGGGCAGGAGAACACAGCCCATGTCTCTGCACCCAGGAGAAGAGCAGCCCTACCACTTTTTCCAGGCGCGGGCATCTACAACAATCATGAAAAAGCATTTGGGCACCCTCAGCCATGGTCCGAGCCAGGACGGACGTCTCCGGCAGCCACCCTTCGGCACGGAGGAGGCAGGGCATCTTCCCACCGCACCTTCTGCTGGAGCCTTTACGGACCGCAGCGAAGGCAAAACACCCGCAGAAGAGTTAAAACGCTTTCTCGGGGAACGCAGCCTGCAATTTTCCTTCCTACCCAATGGGATTGAAATAACCTAATTCTTGCTCTACATTTGTACGGTCGCTCTCTCCCCCGGATCACCCCCGGAGAAATGACAGCCATGTGGTAAATACATGTAATCATGCCACTCTGATAGCTTCTCTTGTTCTCTGGCCATTAATTCATCTCCCTGGGACTTAGGTGAACACTTTAAATCCTGCAGGAAATTCAAAGAGCTGCCTTTATTTTAAAATCAACACAGCAGCAAAAGGGTTTCTCCTTTCCCTCCTCAAAACGTAAAAAAAAATATATTTTTTTTTTAGCTTCAAAAATATCCTGGCGCACAGGCAGATGCTGCTGGTCGCCACCTTATCTCAGGCCAGCGACAGGCTCCCTGGGCACGAGAAATCGCACGGCTATAGAAACCTCTCCGACACGGAGGGCTCGCTGCTGCGGGAGGGGGTTAGCAGCACCCACCTCAAGCAAAGCCTTTGCCTTCGTGTTCATGGCACCGTCATCAAAACACGATCAGAAAATGTCCCTTTCCCCTCCGAAGGTGTGCTTATTATGGGGAAAAAAAAAATAGAAGGAAAGAAAA
Source organism: Vanellus vanellus (assembly GCF_965231255.1). Classification (NCBI taxonomy): domain Eukaryota; kingdom Metazoa; phylum Chordata; class Aves; order Charadriiformes; family Charadriidae; genus Vanellus; species Vanellus vanellus. The sequence continues at coordinate 28,345,562 of NC_138913.1, read as the reverse complement.
TGCTGAAGAGCCCTCCAAAAACAACTCCCTTCTCCCTGAGGATCGTTATTTCCAGAGAAGCAGAAACTTCCCACAGGTGCTTTCATTGTGCTGGGAACGCATTTTGGTGGAACCCAGCTGAGGCCGTCTGAGGAAAGGCAGCCAGCTCACCCTTCAGAGAAATAAGATGAGATGCTACTAATTTTTACAGCCCGCCAGGAAGGAAAGCGCCAGCGACAACTGAAGCAGCGACCGCCACGTGCTCGGCGGCGCAGGCTCCAGCTCCGAGCTGCCAGGGGAGAAAGGCATCAGCTGAACATCAGCTGGTCACCACCACAACGTTCATTTGGGCGTCTGCGCCGAGGTCAGACCATGTCCCCCGTGGGACTTGGGTCGCACCACTGAAACCTCCATGTCCCCAGCCAGATTTTATTTTTTTTTCCCTTCTTGTTGTCACTGAGCCATCGCCGCTCTGGAGCTGCAGAGGAACGAGGTTAAGAGCAGACCTGGAGGAGGAGCGAGGCCAGGAGGCACAGGGAAATCACCCCTGATGGAAGGCAGCAGTGGAGTGAAGGGGTCGGTGGGAAGATGCATTGGCCGGAGCACAGTTTGGTGCAGGACCTGGACGGCACCAGGATGAGGATTCCGCTGTACCGATGAGTAATTCAGGAGATCAGAGCATCCCACCCAGGAAGATGAGGGAGAAGGGACCCACAGGAACAGGGGCTGCACCTCAGACGAGTGTTCGGGCAATGGGGAGGAAAGGGTGCTCCTCGCCCGCAGCACAGGCAGGAGCGGGCAGGAGCCGGCAGAAGCGTCAGGGCTGGGTGACAGGTGAGAGGGGGGTGCTAAAGGCCACCAGGCAGATGGCAAAACTGTGATTAGAAAGTCACTCCAGCCATAAATCTCAGGGACCTGAACCGGAGACGGGCAAGCCCCAGATGGCTTGGAAAGGCTGCCTGGCAGAGCTCAGCGCCTCTCAGCACGCATCCCTCCGTCCCTCCCTCCTCCTCCTCCTCGCCAGGTTCAACCACCTCCAGCTAGCTCCTTAAAACCAGAGCTGGACCGGGGACCCCGAGCCTGAACCCGCTCCCACACACAAGCTGAAGAGCAAAACCACCACCTGCACCCCAACGACAGCATTACCCATCCCCGGCATGGGACTTTGGCCATGTTACTGGGGGTTACACGCCACGTCCCATCCCTGATGCTCCCCTCTCGGCAGGGATGCTGCGGGCACCCCCCAGGGGGTGACGGACCATGCAAAGGCGTACCAGCAAAGCTGGGTGGAGGAAGGTTCCCCGCAGCCACGCACGCTATTTCTGGACCTGCTGAGGAGCTGCTTAGGGCTGGATTTGCAGGCAAGCACGGAGGCGTATCGGCTGTCTGGGCGTTGGAAGGGGCTCAGGAACAGCAAAGGGGCAGGAGATGAGGAGGGAACAGGATTTATATAGTGATCCACGGGGAAAACCCGTGTCTGCAAGCAGGAGTAACCCAACACCGGGCAGTAGTACCAGCTCCTGCCCACGGATTCGGGACACCAACTTCCCCAACCCGCATGCCAGCGGAGCCCAGCTCTCCCACACTCCTGCCCAAAAAGCGTTCCTGACACCCACAAAAAAAAAAAAAAAAAAAAAAAGGCACCTTGCCCGTGCCAAGCTGCCAAAACCAGTGCCTCCCGTGCCCCCGCAGCCCTTCCTAAGGCTGCCGGAGAGTCCTTCAGCCCACAGGTGCCATCGCTCCCCCGGGACCACTGGCCAAGCCGGCCGGGACGGGGGCCAGCGGTAAAATTAGCAAACGTCTCCCTGCCAGCCCTGTCTCCGAGCGGCAGGGACCAGCTGAGCCCAGCTGCTCACCCGCACTGTAACCCTTCTCATCCCCCATTTCGCAGCCCGGGAGAGTTTCTAGAAAGCCGGGGATCCGCACAGCTTGCCTGTTTGATTAGCGGTCTGCAGCCACCCCGGCGAGCCGGGCTCGCAGGCTGATGGGGGGCAGAGGGAGGGTGATTGTTTTAATTTTTTTTTTCCCCCCTTTTTTTTTTTTTTTGGCTCCTTTGGGGACAGCCGGGCTTGCACCCTGCCATCCCCTTCGCTGCTGTCGCTTTGCACGCCGGGCAGCCCTGCGACGGCCGATCCTCCCTGCTGCAAACGGCTGCTCCTGCCCCGTTTTTAGCCCCTTTCTCCCCTGCCGCAGCTCCTGCACCAGTTATTGTTATTATTTATACTCCTAAGCATCCTTTAAGTTTTTGCCGGGGGAGAGAGGATCAGGAGAGAAAGCCTTTTAAGGATTTCTGCCAGCACTGGGAAGCGAATCCCCCGTAGCAAAGAGTGCTGCCGGGGGGATTTGAGCGTAGACGAGCGCTTAAAACCCAAAAGGGCAGAGAGGTGGGAGGGGGAGCCGGGAGCACGCTCTGAAACCAGAACCACCACCGCCACCACCCCCCCGCCCTGCGTTGGCCGAAACGCAGCTCCTTCCTCTGCTTTGGGAAACGGATCCCTCCTGCGATTTCCTTTCAAAGGTGACTCGTAACCTCTTCATTAGGGTCGGCTTTGGCAGAGCGCTCACGGTGCAGTTGGCAGGGCCAGCCCGCCCGGTGCTGCGGCGTGGGGAAGGAAAGGGGGGGTGGGGGGGTTGTAAGCGCGTTTGCCTTTCCAAGGGTGGAAAATAAACACGGCAGCTCGCCGCCGCAGCAGCTCCGCGGGAGGAGCGGCGCCCCGGCCATGCTCTGATGGGTACCATGGACTTTAAAGCAGACCCCGGTGCCGTAACGATCAATTTGCTGCTTATCGTCCGCCCCGAGGAGGCGGCGAGCAAGCAGAAAGGGCAGAGAGGGAGGCAGACGGACGGCGGCCGAGGCGCAGGTAACGTCCCGTCCCTCCGTGCGAGGGAGGGGAGGGCTGCAGGTGCAGCTCCCGCTGCCCAAGAGATGGCCAAGCGATGCAGCATGGAGCATGGTTTGGGCTTTTCTTCCCCCCCCCCACCTCCCTCCCTTCCTTTCTCCTCTTTTCCTTTGCAGACGTGCTGCAAAACCCCAAACTTGAGGCTTTTTTGGGGGGGAAAAACCCAGCGCACCTTCGACGGTCCTCCTGGTGCAGGAGAGCCCTTGCTCCTGCAACGCTGCATGCTGCATGGTGCCTGGCGCTGGTGCATGCGCCCCAGGGTGCGGGAGGAGGTGACATACACACAGATACTGATCTGAGGACCGTGTTTGCACCGGGCTCTGTCCCGCGGTGGCTCTGAGACGCCTCCACGGGCTCTCCGGGTTGCGCAAGGGGAGCAGGGCGAGAGCTCGGCAGTTTCACCCCGGACCAGCGCCTACTACAACGGGGCGCAGGGGCAAAACTGTTTTGTTTGAAGCGTGTCTAGGCTTTGTCTCCAAGGATGACTACCCCGAGCCATTTATAGCTACAGTTTGGGACAGTCTCCCTGGCCGGGCTCCTATCCTTCAGGGGATATTCCAAAAAGCCAAGGCTGCGCTCTGTAACTGTAAGGGGACACTCCCTGCAGAATTAAAAGGAGGAAAAGGAGTATTCCTGCTCTAAAGCCTTTGGGGAAAAGCTAGATTTTCAGACAACCAGTTCCAGGCTAACGAGGGTAGGCAGAACTAACACAGAAGTGGTGTTCCTGCTTCATCTAACAGGGCATCCCTAATACAAGCAAGCCCTATGGAAGCAACTTGCAATAGTCCATGTCTGACTATTGCACTTTCTTCCTCCTGCTATTTTATGCTCTAGCAACATGGGCTGCAACAGGCGAGATGGAGAAGGTGGATCCCAATGACACCCAGGTTCAGCTGGAAGGATGGGTTACATGGAAGGCTTTGGGGTGGTTGGCCTCCGGGCAGTGCCGGGACCTCACGGGACAGCCTGCCAATCTCACGTTTATATTCCATAGGTTTGCAGGACGATGGGAACGGAAACAGCAGATCACAGCCACCTCAGGGGAGAGACCTTAACGGTATGTCATCTTCTCACTCCACCGATAAACTAACCACGGTACACAAAACCCATTTGCAAGCTTTTAGCACCCCGCTGTGCCTCTCGAGCAACACCCTGCTCGAAACAACCCATCCCTTTCCAGCGCTTTGCGGGGCTTCAGAAGGGACGTGCAGAGGCCATGTGCCACAGGAAGCGTCCCCTCCGTGCTCTCCTCTGCCCGGTGGCCGGGATGCACCTCGGTGGCACTGCAGAGCCCGCGCACAGCCATCGGCGGGGGACTCTCCTGCAAGCTGCCGTGGAGCTCGGTCATATTTCAGGTGCACCGAGAGCTCTTAACGTTTCACAGCCAGCTGAGGGCAGGGGAAATCCAGTGCCACAAATCGCTCCGGTTGCTGACAGAGCTTCCAGAGATTTCCCCAGCTCTCACACAGCTTCAGGGGAGGCTGGGGCGTGCAGGGAAACTTTGGGATTCCAACCTGTCCATCCACCAAGTCCTTTCTTCATCTCCCCCGCTCAGAGATTGCTGAGTGCAAGGCAGGTGTGATTGCTATGCGGGAACGAGGTGGTCGCTAGTCTTGAGTGTCCCCCTGCCGATTCCTCGCCCCTCTGCCCTGAATCCATTCAGAAGCGACATCTGAAGGGGTTACCAGCAGCCAGGCTGCAGGACTGCGATGCAACAGGACGGAGCAGTTCCCGGGGGAGGGAATCAGCCCATCCGACTTGTTTTCCCGGTAGTCTAAGCCTAACGTGGTGTCCAGCAGAGAAAGGCAAAGGAAAGCAAGACAACACGTAGTTCTCGTGGTACCAAATGGTGGATTCTAGTGACACCAGCCAGGAGCTTTGCCTCCACAGGGCAAGCGATAGCAGTATACAAAAGCCACTATGATGCTTGATAGAAGCCCCAATCCAAGCCCCTCTGAAATCAGTGGTGGCTGGATGGCGCTCTCAGGCTGTGAGCGAGCAATATTTCATGGCAAGATACAACTTTGGGGTGGTTTTGTTGGGTTTGTTTTGTTGGTTTTTTTTTTTTTTTCCACAAATCTGACTGTCCCAGACACCAGATAACATAAGCCTCTGCTCCGGGGAAGCAGATAAATATTCAACACTCTCTTGCTCCTCCATCATGCTCAAGAGGCTCTGCAACCGGAGCTGCAGAGCACAAGTCAGAGCCACCATTACGAGTGAGATGACGGTATCGATCATTTACCAGCCCGAACTAATGGCAAGAATATTTAGTATGCACATGGGAAACCTTTCCTTGCAGGCACAATTTAAATCCCCGTATGGATTACCAAGGAATTCAGCCACCAGAGGAGCAGGCAGAGCTCTCCCTCCTCTAGTGCCGCAGGGGTTAATGAATTCCCCTTTAATCAGCTGCGTTAGCATCTCGGCGAAGCCTCTGACACCAGCGAGCAGCTGGTGCGACCGCAATATTTACAAACTGAATTAGATAAGCCTCGCCCCAACCCCACCGAGGCAAACAGGCTGTGGCCCCATGCCGCGCCACGAAATCCCATCGTTCACGGGCCTGATCCTTGTCACAGCCACGAGGTACGACTGGTATCTGGCCCTGCAGGACGAGCCGTGAAAACCAGGTTCCTTGCGCCAGTCCCCGGTGGCTGGCAGGACTGTGAGCCCGTGACGCTTTGAAAAAAAATAGTGAGGGGTCGCCCTGGGCGTGCTGGCCAACGTCCACCCCGCTTCCAGCAAGGGTCGAGCATCCAAACCCAAGCCGCATGGGAGCTAGGGCTCAGCGTCGCCTGGCATTTGCTGACCGCCCTGGCTAACCATCAGCGCAGCCCCGGGGAGCGGATTTACGCTGCCGGCAATTCCCCGGGTGCTCCCCACGCCTCCCTCCGCCCCAAGGACCAGCGGCATCACCGAGAGAGACAGGGGGGTCCCAGAGCACAGAAGGGAGAGGTGGAGATAGGGACGAGATGCTGAGAACCTCACCACGCTCCCGCTGAGGGACCATATCTCCTCCAAGCTCCTCGCGCTGCCCCTCCCTCCCACCCACCTCTCCAAACACGCACCCGCTGGTCCAAGCACCTTAACCCCCACACCCTGAGCAGCAGCACCCGCTCCAGCCCTTCCCCAGGCTGCAGCATCCCTACGGAGCGGGGCCGAGTGCCCCTGGACTGCGAGAAACTGGGCATCCAAGCCAGAGAATGGGTTCAGGCTTCTTGTGTCATTACTTACTTCGCTGCCAAGCAAAGGCACAGATTTAATCCGCCTCCATGCCGGGCACCTCCACTCTTTTCAAAGCGCTGAGACGTTTTTCTTTGTTCAACCAGGCCGGCGAACCTCCAGGGAGTCCTGCAAGCAGACGCAAGCCGTTACTTCATACTCTAACGACGGTAAGAGGTGACCCAAGGGATAACGTTTTTCCAGAGCAGGGCTTCAGTGAGCTCCCACTCAAGCTTTTTTTGTAATAAAATGACCTCAGAACACCCCAAAAGAGCAAAAAAAAAGCCCCATCCTGCCCATTTGGTGATCTTGAGCATGAAGAATTAAAAATCCCAGGGGAGCCTGGAGAGTCCTTGGGTTTTCCAGCGTGAGTGCGTGGAGGTGGATCCTGGAGCATCTGGGTTCCCACCATCCCCCTGACCACCAGGACATAGCCCAGACGCAATCGGAAAGCGTGGTAGGAACATACTCCTGCTGCCGTCAGATATCCCAGTGCTGATGGAAGGGTGTGAGGGCTGGAAGAAATGATATTGGCAGGAGTTTAGCTTAAGACAGTTGGTTGCAGAAGTCCTTTCATTGGGTAGCTCCTTGGAAGGAGCCATCCCCGCACCGGAGCCAGGGCAGTGCCGGGCCAGCTGCGCCCCAAAGCACTCACTGGCCAAGGACTGGTCTGGCCACAGAGAACGAGCAAGCAGTTCTTTATGAAGGATGTCTTGATTAGGAATAGTTAAAAAAAAAGTCAGAAAAACATCAGTAACCATTTCATAACATCAGTTTTTAAAGCTTTGAAAAATTTCTGTGGAATTACGTTTCTTTCACTTGTTAAATGCCTTTTAGACTTACTGGCAGAAGGCATTCCTCATTAAATTTGTTTCTTGCAAATAAAGAATTTTAATTTATGGGGAGAAACTGAGGAAGTGGAAGTTGGCAAGGAAACTCACAACAACCCAAAGAGAAAAATAATCTTGAGAAATGAAAAAGGACCCCCTCACGGTTATAAAAATGGCATCCCTTGGAGAAACAACTTCATTTTACCTTCGAATTAACTGGCAAAATACACCAACCAGCTCTTGACAGCCTGATATCTGCAGTCATCCCAGAACTGGAGTCAAGTTCTAGGGGGAGTTTTTACAGTTTTTACAGCTTTTCTTACCTTCTGCTTTTGAGGCTTTGAAGGACATCAAACTTTTCTGCATAATCACAGGAGGTGAAAAACTTTTTTTAAAGTTAAGTGCTGAGGAAGAACTTATTCTTTGATGAACGTGCAGATTCCCAACTAATTAGCTGGTTCCAAGAGCTGGCTTTCAAGGAAAACCCCAAATGTCACGAGACTCTCGATAAAGCTGTCGGAGGTGGCACGTGCGGTTGGATGGCAGCCCTGAGGTACATTAACATTTTGACCTTCAGTCTCCAAACTAACCCGTCTGATGCGAAATGGGGAGCCCACAAGCGCGCTGAGGTCCTCCAGGGAACCTCGGTGGTTGCAAAACCTGAAATACTTGCCAAAAAAAAAAAATAAAAAAAATAATGCAGTGTCTTTCAAAAAGTTCAGGTAATTCTTGGAAGACCGTCCCTAACTTTTTTCCTTGTTCTTCCCTCTATGAAACTTTACACACAAGAGCCCCAGGTTTCCATCTGGGGTTGTTCTGGAGCATCACGGCGTGCAGAGGGGGCCAGGACCGCAGCCGGCTCTGCCAGGACGCTGCCTTTTACAGGCAACAGCCTTTGCCAAAGGCTTTATTATCACGAGTCAAACCATTTTCATAGCTCTGAGCCTTTTTCTGTTTGATTCCAAGAAAAATCAATGAAAGAAATTGATTCCCTGCTTACCGTATCTCCATCAAGAGCTATTTAATATGGTGATAAACCTTCTTTTTTTAAGCTGCCACATAATCTTCACTGAGGACCTCTGCTTTATTTATGCTCCGCTTTATCACCTGTTAGGCTATAACAGGCTGTCTTATTTTTTGAGAATTACAAATCCCACCAGAGGTGACCAGAGGCTTTCTGACCACGCAGTTTATCTTAAGGGTGCTTTGTTTCGCCCGAAACGCCATGTGTTTCCATACCTTTGCAATTGCCAGAGCTGCTGTTTCTTTCACAAAAGTTAAGGATTGCCGTCAGCGCTGCCTCGGCAGGCAATCCTGCCCTGCTCCTCTGCGTGCCACTTAGTTTTCCCGTTCTTAGGGAGTTTGTCATTATTTCTTGCAGGAACCCAAGTGACAGTGGAGGTTCATCCCAAGAACACCACCCCAAAACTCCTCAAGAAACTCTCCTTTGGAAAAGGTAAAGTGTCGTGGTTCAGGCTGGGCTGGCCACTAAAACGAATGAGAGATGCTCTGTTTTACCCCTGGCAGAGCAGGTCGAGGGTGGGAGGGAGGAGGGACCACATCCTTCCCTCCGCAGAAGTACGGAGGGCGAGAAACCCTCCAGGAGCTTGAGGAGCTGCTGCCCGCCTCGAGCCAGGGCAGGGGCTGTGATGATTGCACTAACCATGCTGGGCTTGTTGCAGGTCCTCAGAGGCTGCCCAGCCTGAGAGCTCAGTTCAACAAAGGTGAGGCTCTGCTCCACCACGCCGCGTGCCTCCAAGTGAGAACCTTGCCCCGGAGGTCGCTCCCAGGAGGACACAGCCTCCCTTCTCCAAACGGGGGGCTCGAGGCTCTTGAGAGGATCCCAACCCCTGTGCCCACTCGCCCTGCCAGGCAGATGCTGCTGGACCCCACCAGCACCTGGAGCAAGGGGGGGTCTCCTCCTCCACGGGCTCTGCGATAAGGCAGGTGGTGGCCGTCCGGGGGCTGCAGTGTCCCTCAGAAACTCTCCAGCTGCCACAGAGCTCTCCGGAGGGTTATCATTTAACAGCTTTGGAGCTCGGCTCTCCCTTCTTCCACGCCTGGGGGCTTTGGCCGGGTGGCGGGCAGGGGTTAGATGTCCCCAGCCCTCAGGGTAGAACAGGAGATGCCTGACTGCTGGGGAATGTGGCCTCCGCAGAGCCGCGGGACAGCAGGGAGGGGACACAGAGCACCCCGCGGTCCAGGCGGCTCGCTTCACCCCTCCGCAGGGTGCTGACATCCGTGTCCCAGCACACGGGAAGGGGCAAAGAAAAGCCTCAAATTCAATTTCCCCCCCCCCCACTCCTGCTCCCCAGAATCGCTTATTTCTCTTTGTCTTTATTTCTCCTGCCAACAACAGCTCACCTCACGCTCCCTCCCCCAATTTTCTAGGTTTCCAGGGGACTGAAGCCCCGCGGCCGCCAGAAGGAAAAGACCTGCACGGTAACTATCGCCTGTCCCCTCGCCCCAACGCCGGTGGCACGGCGGGACACAACGCAGGGCAGCCCCAGATAGGGAAGTCCTAGAAACAGGGTTTGCCCCACTCCAGGTCTAGACAAAAGGGCAGGGACAAGGGATTTAATTCCTATTACCACGAGTGACGTTCAGCTTCCCAACGCCCTGTTCATGGGGGCAGCAGACCGGGACTGCTTTGGGAATGCCACTCGCGCCCGAGACCTTCCCAAGGCTCCGTACCCGAGGCAGGCGACCCCGCAAACATGCGCCATGCACGCTCCCCAGCCGCCCAGGGCTACGTGAGATAGCGCGGGTCCCACATCGGCAGGGAGCTTTTGCAGCCACAACCTGACAAAGACAAAAAATGATAACCAATTTAAAAAAAATAAAAATAAAAATAAAAAAAATCCCCGTTCCCAAAAGGCAAAAAGTAATTTTCAGAGCTGGAGAGAGTGGGAACCTTGAAACGCGTAAATCTGCTTTATCTCTCTTTAGGTCAGCGTAATAGTCCTTTTCAGGGAAAAAACGAGATAAACAAACAAGACCGTTAAAGAAACAGATGCCGTGTGCCCACATGCTGATATTAGCAGACAGACGCCTGCCCAGCACAGGGATGTGCCTGCATCCCGCCTGGCAGCCTGCACCCTCACCGGGATGGGGGCTCATGCCCCATAACCCCTCCCTGTGGCAGAGGTTTCCAAGAAGAGCAGGGCTCACGTCAGCAAAACGCCTTTGCAAGTCAGGAATAGATCTTCTGGCCACCTCCCTGGCAGGCTGGAGCTGGTGGCAAAGGGGCCAGAGCACCGTTTGGGGGAGATGGAGAGGGAGAAGGTGATGAATACAGATTTCAGAAGCACTGCCGGCTTCTCAGCTGGGATAGGATGCTCTCGAGCATCCCAGCCCCACCAGCACTCGCTGAGCGGGCAGCGGAGGGGTGTCCCGCTTGCGTAGCAAGGGTCACGAATAAAGCAGAACACCACCAGCCAAAGCCTCTGTGCCCCCACGCGCAGCCCAAGGCAACGCACTCCTCCTTGTCACCTCTCTCCAGCCAAACAGCAGCTCTACAGCATCATTCCTTCACCTCTCCCTGCAACTGGGAGCCCCCACAACAGCATTTTCACTTTGTGATCTCTTTTAAATCCTTTTTTCCAGAGAAATAACAATCCCACAGAGATAGCTAGAAGAGTCTCTTTAGTCCTGAATGGCTTTGGCAGCACATGACAGGGGCAGAGATTGCTGTAGAGCTCAATTCTCCTCTCACCAGCTCAGAAGAAAAGGGAGGGCTGAGCAGACGGTGGTCCAGGGGAGATGTCCATCCGATCCGTCTGTGCACTGAGCTATAGCTGGATCACTCGGGTGGCTCACTGATGAGAGAGAACAGCGTCAGCTCATTCAGAGCCTGTTAAAAAATAAGTTATCTGATTAATTGGGGCACGTTATTAACCCTTTATTCACACTAAGTAGAACCAGGAGCCTAGAGCCTCCGAAGATGCAGGCAGAGGAGCAGGCACACCAGTTTCGGTCCAACCCCTCCCCACGTAATATTCCTCATGTGCTTGATTCGTGCAGAATCGTGGCCCTTGACCATGCAAAACTGTCATCACTTGCAGCAAAACTGCTGAAGAAATGCAGCTCTTTGCTGAGTTTTTAAAATAGTGTTTTCACCAGGGTTTCCACAGCACAGATTGTTCCCCGATACTCCCGTGTTATATCTCCTGCACATCCGTATAACATCCTGGGGTTTTTCTATGCTCTTGTACAGCGCTAAAGGGGCAGGAGCACCTCCCGCTCCAGCATTGCCCAAATTATACCAGACTAGACAGGATGGCTCCTGCTTTGAGCGCAGCTGGCAGGGACCTTCTGCGAGCGCCCTCATGTCCTCTGCTCCCTAAGCACCCGCTGATGGATGCCTCTGTGGGTCCAGCAGGAGCTCGGCAGTGTCCCCTCATTGGAGCGTACGGCCAGGAAAAATATCCCCTCCCTTCCCGAGACAATGACAACTACTCGTTTCTTCCCAGCATATCCATGGGACAAATCCTCTTTGAAATCCATGCCAGTAGATCTGCAGCAATTTGAGAAGCTGGATGCCTACGCATTAAAAGTAAGTCTTGCTTTTGCCCCTGTCCTCCTCCCAGCTCCCCTGCGGGGATGTTCCTTGCATCCTAGCTACCAGCACTAACACCAGCTGAGGCTGAGCTCTCGCAGCAAGCGCCTCAAAATCTCCCAAACAAGTGAAAAGCCATTTCCCTGCAAACATCAGCAACAGCAGTCCCACTCTAGGAGGGAAACTAGGACCAAAAATCCTTGCTCAAAACATGGAACTACAGCTTTGTATTTCTATTTTTAATGAAGCTCAAGTTGGAGCAGTATCCTGGCAGATGGGGTCTCACTAGCTTTAGAAGAACAAGGGAGTGGGGAGGAAGGGAGATCTACCATGGCAATTTCTTCACCACCATCTTGCAATGCTTCCTCCTCCTCCCAAACAGGTGAATGTCAAGAACAGCGTAGAGGAACTCGTTAAAGCCCTGCTTAAACAAGCCCAGACTGATCTGGAGAAAGTCCGAGCCATATGGATGTGGATATGCCATCACATAGGTAGGTTGAGATCTTCCATTGAGAAGATGAGGCTGGTGCTGTCACCCCTGTCACGTTGCCATTGCAGTTTACTATACATCTTGTGGGTTAGTTTCACGTGGTGGGTGGGAGGAAGGCTTTTTGGGTGCATTTACCCAGAAATGTATTCAGAGGTTCTCTCACCATCTCTGTTTCCATACTTGCTTCTCCTAGCACCCTACAAGGTCTGGGTATAAACGATTTCTTTCCCCATGATGAATCTGTAACTCCTACCTGACCTATTCGAAGGTGTAACCATACAAGTCCCAATCATCTAAGCAGCTGGAACATGAAGCCAGGCTACCAAGCACCAGCGGCTTGGTTGTCACATTCAGAGCCATCCAATGCCACCAGAACTTTCATCTCCACCACTGTCCTGAATCCCCACACCCCCCCTGCACCCCTTCCCAGCACACTGGTGCCTTTGCTCCGGGGGGGTCTCGGCACAGCATGGGTACCACCAGGAACCATTAAGCTGCCTTGCCCACCTCGGTGCCATCACAGCTGCTTCTATAGCTCCTCTGCTCTCCCTCTTTGGGCAGGTCCCTTGCAAGGAGCAGCCTGGACCCAGTGCTGAGCACAGCCAGTCCCCACTGAGGTGCCCTTGGACAGTCTCCTGGCTGGTTTCACGGCCAGCTTTGCCCCTCTGCATGGTGCATACATCCCGCATGCCAGTCTCTAGCTGGTACCTAACTGTGATTGTCCTACGGATACGTCCACCAGCCACACCAGCAGCTCACCAGAGCAGCCAGCTTTCACGAAACACGCTGGCACCTGCTCCATCGCCTTTCCTGCCTGTGCCTGCACCCTTCCAGCCTTCCTAAGAGCTGCAATCACCCCATTCCCCTGTCCCTTCCTACCCAACCCCAACCCAGGTGGCACCGGCGTTTTGGAAATAATCAAGAGATGCGAAGGGAGCAGGGAAGGAGGAGGAGGTGGCAGCATTTGTAGCCTCTCCAGTCTGCACACCAGAGAGGGTAAAAGGCTTCGTGCCACCCCAAGCTCCTTGGTGGGGGGAAAACTGGATGTGCAACGGGATTGCATTTTGCATAGCAGGTGGGAAAATGTTTCTTTCCCATTAACTCTTGGGGGTAGAGGGTAGAAGTAGAGCTATTTTTGCCCTCCCACTAGTGTCCTGACGGGCCCTAGTGCAGTTAGCCGGCTGAACGGGCCGGCTGTCAGAGAGGAGAAGAGCAATTTGGGAAGCACTGGCCTAATCTCACGCCCACGGAGATCAGCAGAGCTTTGCCAGCAACTGCATGGTTAGCAGAGTCAGGTCAACCCCAAGCAGCTTTAATCTTGCCCTGAAACATGCAGACTGCTGATTTCGCTGCATTTCCCGAAACTGAGCATTTGACTCATGCCAGCGCCGAGCTCCCGTCAGCCGCTGATCATTCAGTCTTTACGCTATTAACTCATTTCTGCCTGCCACTGCCCGGGCCAGATCCTGCTTGGGATGGCCGGTCTGGTTTGAGTCGGTCCATTTACCTTTTACACGCGTTCATGGGATGCCTCTGAGCCCCAACAGGTATGCTGCCATCTCCTCACCAGATTGGCCTTGGCCCCGGTCCTCCTTCCTTCCTGCAGAGACTGACCCTTATTTATATGCACAGGAAATAAAGACGGCACTAGGAATTTTAATTGGCTCCCAAAAATGCAGTGTATCTATCCTGGAAGAGCACTGGCGGTATAAACTCCTTCCTTGTTTGGATTTTAAGCGAGAGCACTGCTCCCTGGGTTATCTCTGCCCACCCAATTCAGCTCCCCGCCTGCGATGGACTTCTGCCTCCATGCAGCAGTAGTACTAAAAGAAGTCATTTTACCCATAATTTCTAGCATAAATAGAGAGCCACGTGCAGCCAGGTAGCCCCCCAAACCAGGTAGCCCCTCTCGAACCGGCCAGGTCAAGAAGCCAGCCCTTGCCTATGGCCCCCCGAGCCGAACCCGGGGCGCCCGTCAGCACAGCCCCCGAGAGGAAAGCCAAAGCGGCTGCAGCATTTCATCAAAGCCCAAATGCAGCACGTTGCCAGCTTTTTTCCCCCCTCTCCCGCAGCATTAAAGGGAGGATGAACCAGCTGATGCAGCATTCCTTAGAGCTTTGTCAGAAAAACGCGTTGGTATTTTAAGAAGAAGGTTACGGGCATGACCAAGGTTGGCCGGTATTGAATTAACCTTCCCAGACCAGTCCCTCTAGCTCTGTCTGAAGGGACCCTGCCGTGCCGCTTTTCTGCATTCATTCAAAGAAATTAAGATTTCCTTCGCTTCCAGGTATTAATAGACTCCCTTGCAACGAACCATTTCAGGTATTTCCCAACAAGCTACTTTCCAGATATTTTTAATACAAATTGCTTGTAAAGAGTGCAAAAAGCCCAACGATTTGCTTTGACAGTAACACGAGTCCAACTCCTTCAAATGCAGAGCCCTCTGGTTTTCACTGGGAGCTTGGGAGACTGCAGGTCCCCCTGCACAAGGCCCACCTTCTCTAAAACAGCAGATTTAGAGAAACATGACATCCTTGTGCAGCTCACGGCGTGGCTCGTTTCTCTTTGCTCGCGCTCGCGGAGATGCAAAGCAATCCAAGCGTCGCTCCCGCTGCCCGTCGATCCCGTTGCCTCAGGCTTTTGGATGAACTTTCGCCTGTGTTCCTTCCCGCAGAATACGACGTAGTGGGCTACCATAACAAAAGCCAGCTGTCCAGCAAACCCATAGATGTGCTTCAGACGGGGAAGAGCATTTGTGAGGGATACGCCGGGCTCTTTGAACAAATGTGCAGGTAAATTAAGCTCAGAAACATTCAATGCCAGGGAGAGTTAACGTTCATCGTCAGCTCTGTGCCTGTTCTGCCTGCCTTTGCGTTGACTGATGTGACTTTAAACAGGACGTGGAACTTTAGCTTTCGAACCACGCTGTGGAAAAACAGCTAGTCCTAGAAAGGTCAATTTTGCTTCCTCCTCCACCCCCTCCACCACCACCACCCCCCTCCCCAGCATAATTTACTTTGTGCCATCTGCTGAGCTTCGCATTGCATTAACATAATGGCAGATGAAAACACAGAGCTAATTTGGTTAGAAGAGGTTAGGTTTTTCCTTCGAGTATCTGCATGTGAAGGTTAAAAGCATGGCAAGACTTAAACAAGAAGGAGTGTTTTCTCCAACACACTCCCGTGCAAGAGGTAAGCACGGTCCCGGAAGGAGCTTTCCCAAAACCTTCTGGAGATGCCCTCTCCCCTCCGCTCCGCAATTACCAGAGGGACACTGCCTCACGTTTACCGCAGTC
Organism: Vanellus vanellus; assembly: GCF_965231255.1. Lineage (NCBI taxonomy): Eukaryota > Metazoa > Chordata > Aves > Charadriiformes > Charadriidae > Vanellus > Vanellus vanellus. The sequence continues at coordinate 28,330,285 of NC_138913.1, read as the reverse complement.
AATCTCAAAGCGCATCATCATTGAGGCCAAGACTGTCATCCCCATTTTATAGCTACGTCGGCATTCAATAACTAAAATCCATTCTCTGCCTACAAAACCTTGTTGACTTCACTGGGGATTAGTTGCACAAACGAGGGGGATTTCCCCCACGAAGCAGGGCTTTACAGTCACAGAGCCATCGCATAGAAGAGGCAGCCCCTTCCTTGGCAGGGAGCACAAGCACCTTGCATATGAAGGCGGCGCAAATCCCTTCTCCTTCCCATTTCTCCAACCCAGTGAAGGAAGGAGGTGGCCATTGTGCCAGGCAACCCTCAAGCACCACAGCAAGGAGCAGCATCTCGCCTCTCACGGCTGTACGCAACAGCTTGGCTTAGAATAGGGAAGGCAATGAAGGTGCCTGGTAGGTTTGGGACCAGCCTTACCTAGGAGGGTTGTCCAAGAGGAGAAAACTGGACCTGATGACTCAGGGACACAAAATTGGAAGGGGCTTCCGACCGCCAGAAAGCAACGGTGTGCTTTCCTAAGAGTGCGGGCTTGCCAAGGTGGCTCTCCCAGGGTGTACCTTCTCAGCGGAGCTGCTTCCATTTACAAGACAGCTTTGGAGAAAAAAATTAAAGACCAGTTATTAATTGGCATGCATAAGTAACAATTGGCTTTCCACACCATGCAAAAAGATTTGGGGCGGTTTTCACCGTGAAACAAACAAAATCTACAGGGAAAGGGACAGATTTTTTTTTTTTTTTTAATAATAATACTGTGCCAGATGCTAATGTGGTGCATGCTTCCAACCAATAGCATATCCCACGATATCTGATCTCGCTTTCTAAAGAGTAAAACGCAGAAATAGGATGATGAAGTATGAATTTATAACTGCATCTTATGGAACAGTTATTAGCAGTTAGAAGTGGGGGAAATTTGCATCTGTTCATTAAAAAGCATATGTTTAGTTCATTAAAACATTAATCTTTCCAAGCATATCTTTTACTATTTAAAGGCTCTGTTGATTTACTCTTAATTCCTCAGTTCCAGGCTGATTATTCATTTTGTGATTCAGGAGACCTCCCAGTCATCCAGCCTATTACTTCTGTCAAATATTAGCTAGATGTTTAGCTCCTTTCCTGAAAAACTATAACCAAAGACACCTCTTTCTTTTAAGGGGATCTCCTAATCACTGCTTCTTGTGTGTCATTCAAGTCTTATGCTGAGTCTAAGCATAAAGGCAAGAGGCAAAGAGCAGTCTTCTTATATCAAGGTTTTTCAGAGATAAGTTTCAGGGGGGAAAAAAGGTCTTTTAACATTCCTTTTTTCCCTTGCTCCCATTGAGGCAACTTTAACAACCCAATTTGCCAGTCACCAGGATTGCCCCCAAAGTTCCCGCTGAAGTCAACGGCTGACAGTGATTGAGTCCTGCTTGTCCCAGTGCCAGCAGAGAGAAGAGTTCCCGTTGCAGACGCAACACTGTCAGCTCCGACCACAGCTCTGGCAGCCAGGCTTCTTCCCAGTCGCTGAGACTCCCACATGTACCGGGAAGCTGGCCACAAAACATCAGTTTTCAAACATCAGGTGTAATAGCAATGAATATAAACAACGGCCTCTGACCAATATTTTAGCAGCATTTATCAAGAATTGGCTTGTCAGCTGACAACCAAACTCGAGGAGGTTGCGTGGCCAAGCGAATCGGGGGGTGTAAATTCATGAATTCAATTTAGGGCAAAACCTAGCAGTCCACACTTGGGGAGAAACTCCCTTACCAGGATTAACAATGAAGGCAAAACAACTATTTGCACTTGAGAGGTTTCAGCACCACATTTGGGAGCAAGGCTGACCACACTCCCTACAGTGGATCTGACCACTTAGCTGCTCCTTAGTCATACTTAGTCTGCAAATAATCCAGCTTTCACATCCTCTTGCTTTTTCCTGTTTTCTACAGTCAGTAGCTTTCCTTCTTTTCAGGCACAGGAGTATACACCCATCTACCACAAGTATAAATCATTCTGTCTCCCTCTGAAGGAGCCAGGTTTGCTTCTTTGTTAGATTAAATCATCAAAGTCAACCTGAAAACAAAGGGAATAATGTGCCATTGAATTCCAGCGACACCTGTAGAAAGATCTGGATTACTCTCCTACTCTTTTTGAAGCAGAACAGCAACTTAGCTTTTAATTTCCTTGCTGCACCAAGCAGATTTTGCCAACTGTTCCTTAATTCAGTCCTTCCAGTCCACCTTGTACTTAGGTCCTCTTCTGCCATCACACTGCCACTTCAAGCATTTCTGGAGATCTTCTCAATCTTCTCTCTGCTTGGTTAATTTATCTGTATAAAGGCATTTACACAAGAACAGAGACATGATCGCTCTTTTCACCAATATAGGATTGCTCTTTTACAGGATGTTTTAGCCTGGCTTTTTGTCTGTCCATTATTAGCGAGACCACTGCTTAAATGCTCTGACCTTTCTTTTGGGGACTTCGAATACATCCAAGCACAAATTCTTCTTGCTGCTCTTCTAATGTCCACCGTAAGTGAGAGCAGAGAGAGAACGAAGGGCAGAACTTGTCCCTTAATGTTCTCGCTGAATATCCCAGCTAACAAGGACGTCTAGAGAAGCCTAGAAGAATTAGGCGCCAATCCCCATGAAATTAGTGGGAATTTGGTACTTATCTCCTGTTAGGCCCCTTTGAAACTCCCAGGATCAAATCTTCCTGAAAGTTCCCGGGCCAGCTCCTAGTCTCAGTTACACCATGTAAATCCAAGCTCTCACCAGTCTTGTCAGTGGAGTTGCTCCAGATTTACTGCCCGGCTCCACGTTAGAAATTGGCTCACAGGCGACTGCGGGCTGGCAAAGGCTTTACAGGCCACCTGCGACACCAGGTTTCTCAAGGGCATTCCTTTCAGTCGTGCCATGTTCGCTCTGAATACCTCGTGTGACAGGCAGCGCCTCGCTATCACCGCATAAGAGCTCACACTAAATGAGAGCTGGCTTGCCTGCTCCCTTCCCCTCTTTGCTAGCCATCTTTAGTAGGACGGGGTACTGCCACGGTTCTCCTCTCCATATAACTTGGTCTTCTCTCTGCAGGCTACCCAATGTGAGCTCCCAGCTGGCTCTCAATCAGCCCTTTGCAGCTGTGATTTCTATTTTTCATACTCTTTCTTATAGAATTTAAGAAAGAATTTCATTTGATGCTCTTAAAGAAAGAGTATCAAATAACTACGTAACTCAAAGCCGTCCAGGTTTGAGTTCAGTAAGCCTGTACAAGAAGCTGAAGTGACCACCTCCCCTTTAAACCAGCATCACCTGCATGAAAAAAGCGCTCCTCCCTATCAGCACTACTGCACTGCCAATTACCAGCCAGGATCTGCTATCAGACCCCTACTTCTTAACAACCATGCTAATTATCTTCCCCATAAATATCGCTTCTCTTCTGAGTTAAACCCACATTATGCAGACAATCTTGCTCTCGAAGCATGCACAGTTTATTATTTAAGGTATCTGTTCCATTTAATGTACTTTTCAATGAAGAGGAAAAATGTCAGTACCATCCTACACAAAAGACAATCCTCTAAGTGAAGCAATTTTAGATCGATGCTGAAATAAGATGCCAATGTTAGAATCCACTGCTATCAACAGCAGAGAGCTTATTAACACAGTGCTTAATTAAATCTTATTTACACATCAACACAGGTACTCATTATTTCTTATAAAGAGACTAATCATTTGTACCCTGGACAAGCACAAGCTCACTCTTTAAGGCAACTAAAACAGCATCCACAATCCCGTGAGGTCTAAGATATCTTAGTTGGTGTCAAACACCGGTCCTACCATTGCAGAGAGAACACAAGCACGAACAGACACACTTTTAATTTATAATTACATGGGCTAATTGTGGACAGCATGAAAGGGATTCCACTGAGTAACAAGACAGAGAGCAATTATGCACGCTTCATCTTTGTCATCCTCCTCTAACAGTGTTTAATTGATGGTGCATCAGACAAAAAGAGAGGGCATATGCAAAAACTGGAAGAGAAAAGCCCCTTCCTGCAGTGGGATGCTCTCTCCAAGTGCCTGTGCAAAGGCTACAAGAAAAAACGGCCCCTACACCACACCTCGGGCATCACTACCTTGGGTTGCTCTCACATGCCCACCCCATATGAAGCCATTCACTAGCACAGCCCAGAAAAATACAGTCTCTACGTGAGGTCAGTGGTCAAAGGGGGGAACTTGCCCATCTCCAGATGTAATAACCTGGACATTTACCACAGCAGTCTGTCACCAGGTTGAGAGGTTCAAGTTTTCAAAGAGAGGTACACTTGCACACTTAGACATTTAAAACCCCTAACTCTACTGGGACTCAACTGCAAGGAGGCACCTAAGGAGCTGGTCCACAGGACTGAAGTTCTGCAGACATGCTGGACTTTGCTCCTCCTTTTGTCTTTCCGCAAAAGTATGCTGACTGGTTTAAAACAGAATTCTCCTGCTACGTCCTATTGTTTCCTTTCAGTATTGCAGGAATCCAGTGCATGAAGCTATCGGGATACTCTAAGGGGTACGGGTACAAGATGGGGCAGACTTTCACAGGGGACTCTGACCACGCCTGGAACGCTGTTTACCTTGATGGAAGGTGGCATTTACTCGATAGCACCTGGGGAAGTGGTACTGTTGACAATTCTTTCACAAAGTTTACCTTCAGGTAAAGAAACCATTCTCTATGTTAATAGATAAACCTGCCCCAAAGGTAGAAGAAAGCTGATGGGTGTGATAAGAAACACCAAACATGACAAATTGGAGGTCCCACAGCAAGACCCAAAGCCCTGAGCAAGGTATTTGGGCTGCCTAGACAAGGGGCAGAGCATGCACGCTGTAGAGGGCAACAGTCCTGAGCAGCCAGCCGCATAACTGCTAAAAGTGAACTTGTTTTGCTTATCACATCTTCAGTTTATGCAATACTACGTGACACGCGAGTCACAGCTTTCAGCTGCCTGAGAGGTGGTGCCTCCACACTTTCAAACAACGAGCAGTGCCTCCCCCTTTCTTAAGGAGCCCATGGTTGCAGGGGACAGCGCAAATACCCCGGTTTGATAAAATATCCCGATAAGGGTACTCATCAGCTCAGCGTTTGCCCTGGAAAAGGCAGACCAAAGCTCAGGTTCCTTCTCTGCCTGGAGAATTTTGTGCCCACCGACCTCAGTTTCTCAGCAGCCCAAAACACCCCGTCTTCCTCCTGCTGAAACCACCACCACTGTGCAGGGGAAGAATTAACTATTTCTAATTACTCATTTTCCTTTAATCTCTTCCTTCTTCTTCCAGGTACAATGAGTTTTATTTTCTGACTCACCCAGCTCTGTTCATTAACAATCACTTCCCAGATAACAGTAACTGGCAGCTTCTTAAACCAACCCTGACGCTGAAAGATTTTGAAAAGAACACGCTGCACAACAGTGATTTTTACATGTTGGGCCTGCTGACCGCACAGCCGGAGACAGCTGTCATCCAAACAGGTAACACCCCGGGGGGGGGGGGGGGGGGGGAAGCTGCAGAACATCTTTCCTTCTGCAGCCCTGCATCCCCCACACGCTGCCGTGCGTGTAGTGAATTACATTTCCAGCTTGGTTCTGGCAAGCAGAGTGCACTCAAAGCTCTCGGGGCAGAGAAGGGTCTTTTTTCTTTCTCTTCTTTTCTTTCTTTTTTATATTCAAGCTGTGAAAAAAAATTGTTGTAGAGGTCTAAACGAAAGCCTCAGTCAGAAGCTGAGGATGAGTTACTCCATCAGCCAGCATCCGTGGTGCAAAATTAGAAGTATAACTATATATTTATTAGCAACTTGTGGTTGAAAATGAGATTAACACCTTTTATGATGTTCCAAACATTTGACTTACTGAGTGATGGGCAAACAGGCACTTCTTTATGCAGTACTCAGCACCCCACGTAAGTCCAGCAGCTCTTTTAACACAAAACTCTTCAGGTAACACCACTGACCTACAGGGCCCACATTTAACATCACCTTCCTCAGATTTTAGAAGAGCTGCAGGTATTCAGCTAGATAGCTAACTTATGAACGCTAAGAACACAGAGTTAAAACTTAAAGGCAACAATAGTTTAGGACTTAATGTTGCCTCCAAGCTGTTTGGGAACACGCTTATAGAGAGGTAGATTATCTCACATCTACGTACTGGAGGGTTCCTGCACTTTTCTCTGGAGCTTCGTGGAACAGCTACCGGACTAGCAATCAGGTCTAATCACATCTAATTAAGCCTTTCTCGAGCACACGGGCTGACAGTCCTTTCAGTTATATTTCACACAGGCTTTCATGTTCTGTAGTACCACAGCTCCATTTCAGTGTATATGAAAATAGGATAAATGCACATCTCCAAAACAAAGGCCACTCTTCACCTCATTCTTTTTGAGGGACATTGGTCTAAGCAGACAGCTGACAAGCTGTGACCTGTCAATTGCAGCTCTTTGTTTTACTGTTAGAGAAGCAGCAATTTATTGGGACAGATTAGTCTTCCCAGAACAGGGTGTACATACAAAAAATGTACTGAAACTCCTATGCGGTTTCTTTCCTTTTGTATTTCATAGTAAATGGAAAAGCCTCGGTATCAGTGGATTGCCGTTCTGCCACATTATTTATGTTTAAGCTAAAGGGAACAGATGAGCACGGTTTAATGACTTTGAAAAAACACGGAATGAAGCTGGATATCTACCCACAGAAGACAGGGAGTCACAAGCTGCAGATCTTTGCCAAGCCCTCCAAAGCCTCAGAAGACATCTACAAATGCGTGTTAGAATATGTCGTAGAGTGCAAGTCTGTGGACAAGGCCATGCGCTTCCCAAAGGACCTGCATCAGCCTGTTGGACCAAGCTGGTTCACGGAGCGGAACGGGTTCCTGAGGCCATCACACCCCGACCCCATCATTCACACCAACGATGGGCGGTGTTCTGTCACCTTCACCCTGGGCAAAGACATAAGCGTCTTAGCCTCGCTGCACTCTGATAACAGCAGCCTGACAGAGGATATGAGAAGGCGGCACATCATGCAAATCCACCGTGGGAACCAAATTGAGTTGAAGATCCATCTCCCCCACGCAGGGAACTTTGTTCTGAAAATCTATGCCAAGAAGAAGTCAGATCCTGGCAGTTATGACTACATCTTCAACTACCTCATCACTTGCCTGAACACTGAAGTGAAGTGGCCAGCTTTCCCTCAGACTTACAGCAAGTGGGCGGAAGACTACGAAATACTGGAGCCGCTCTCCGGCTTGCTGCCGGCGAATCGCAACGTTCAGTTTAAACTCAAAATGCACGGGATAGCAAAGGTGCTAGTTCAAGCTGACAACACTGACCCCCTCACCCAGAACAGAGGCTACTGGGAGGGAACCTGCAACACTTCGGGATGCAGAGAGGTGTTTGTGATGGTGCAAGAGAATGCTAACCACTCCTATTACTCACACGTTCTGAAATACGAAGTTGAGACCCAGTAACACCCCTTCTTTGTTCTTTCACTCACCTGCATGAGCCAACCTTTCCAACGTGCCCAAAACCAATAGAGCTTTAGGAGGTCGCTCATTCTCTCGATTAGATCTGTTCTTTCAACAAACGCAGGACAACGCTTGCAGGCTTTTGCAAGACCAAGGGCTCAGAGAAGCAGAAAATCCTGTTATGAAGGGAGCAGCGGTGGAAGAAATGAAATAAACCCCTCACCTATGTTTCAGCAACACTGTCCAGACAAACATTTTGAAGAAAACAATGGACTGTCTGGCCGTAGGTCATTTGGTATCAGCAGCAATTGCTCATTTCCAAGTTATGGACCACAAGAAAAGTCTTACAATGGCTACTCCGAGAAGAACGCACCTAGTTATGGGGCAGGATGCAGAAAGTACACCCTGGTTTTGAGCAGCAATATTGGAAAACCGAGTTTCTGGGTATCATAAGTTGCAAAATACATCCCAGGAGAGAGAAGCGTTAGGAAGAAGAACGTGAAGTTTTCTTGTGCACTTGATTGTCTTACAAATTTACCTTTTACACTGATTCTTAAATACAATAAACAAAATCATTTTTACCTTTTTATATTAGAGTATTTGAATTGTAAACTCTTTTTCTGCAATATCTACATTGTAATCATATCTCAAGCATATAGGTGTTTCCATAACTAAAACCACAGTAAAATGAAGAGTAAAGTTCTCAAAAAAGCACTCCTTATTCCAACTTGTCTATGCGATACTGCAACTAAAGAACTGAAGGGGTTATGTGGAATAGCAGGCTGAGTGACATTACTATCATGTAAAAAACTATTTGGTGCTGTACTCTTGGAAAACCCCTACATGCACAAGGCAAAGGTGGTCTTCTAGTGATTCTCACAAATACACATCATAAGATGAACCAATATTTTCATAAATGATTCAGATGTCCATAAATGTTAGCATGACCCAAGAAGTATTATGTTTGAACTTGAATTTAAAATAAACCTGTTATGATTTTGCATTCTGTTTCATTGACAAACCATAAGAATCCCTATCGCAAAGCTGCTGTATTTTCCACACAAAATACATGGGTTGTTGCTACACTCCCGTCCTCCTCCGCGACCGGGTGGCAGAAGTTACACACGGTAGTGAAGGGCTGCCCATCTGCAGCAGGCTTGCTGCCTCCCATCCCTCCTACATTATTCCCTCTACCCCAGCAGCCAGGGTTAAGGCCCCATTTACAGCCAGTCGAGTGAGCACGCAGGTACCCGGAGCTGTATTCAAGTAGCAGAACTCTCAGCAAGGATGCAGGCTACTGCAGACAGCAGTTGCACATATAAACACAACGTGTAAGCTAACCAAGCTTACTTTAGGAGCACAACAATGCTTTGGGGTCCTTTTTGTACTTGGAGACAAGGAGGCTCCACACGTGACATCAAAGCAGGTTTTAAGTCCTCCTCCAAACTGTTAAGTGTTGCCCTCAAAAACTGGTAGCGGCAGCTCCTCCCTGCAGGAGGACTAACAAGCCTTGTAGCCCAGCAGGCATCCGCTCCCTGGACAGCAACGCGTACTGAACAGCACAGATGCAGATGCAAGAAAGACTCGAGGATTTTTTGATTGCCTAGGACATTGAAGGCTAAAGCACGCCTTGTCTGTAAGCACAGACAGCCCTGGTTTATTCTTGGTGCCTAGCAGAAGAATTCTTTTTTCTTAGATCCCATTTGTCAGATCAAGGAGGACACATTTCAGTAGCTTTCATGTTACAGGTCAAGCCAAGCCAGTCAAATACGTCACTTCTGCAATGGGAGGATAAGGAGGCATCCCAGGGAGCTTAGCAACTAAAGAAAACTACTTTTTTCTACATAACAGGGTCAAGGATACCAAACTACGCACACCCTTTGTGTAACCAAATACTGGCTGTTCACTTAGATACATACAAACAGGCACAACCCGTGGGCAGCCACGGTGAAGCCCCTTTTCACAGTGCTACGCAAGTATGAATGCGGTCCCTGCTCCTTGTCTCAAAGACTCCCTTTCACAAGGTCTCTCTCTAACCCCAGACGCTCTATTTCTGTCTCAAGATGGCAGGGGGAAAAAAAGTTATCCCAAGGGAGTAGAGAAGCCAGTTTATACACTCTTGCCCCCTACCTGGCAAGATCTCAGGGGACATTCCCTCCTCCCCCTGCACAACACTGCAAACCCCAGACACCCGCAGCTATACACATGTATACAGGCGCAAACTGACTCACTTAACCCCTCAAACTAAAGACTGACCAAAGGCACTGTCAAACCCACGGAAGAACATCTGTAGCACACTAAAGACAGGCAGAGCCTGAAACAGCTTTCCACTTTCAAGATGCTAGGCTGCTACAAACAGAAGCACTGCAAATAAATTTCCACATTTTTGTTTCAAACAGAAAACAAACATCTGGCTCTGCCCTGAAAATACGTAAGAAATTCTTTGGTGCTATCGAAGGCATGAGTTCAAAGACACAAAAAAAAAAAAAAAAAACCAAAAAAAAAAACAACACCTCTCTAGCTTCATTAATTATAAAGCTGCCAGGGCCAGGTGATTATTCCAAGGGATGTCTGACACTGCAAAGGCAAAGAAGAACGCCTGAGAAACCCTGCAGCCCCAGATAAAAGCACCTCAGAAATCTGTACTTGCTGTGACATCCCCCTCCAGGATAAACAAGTCTTTTTCTCCTCCCCCTCATAAAAAATGCACATTCTTCAGCACAGCCAAGAGTCTAACACCAGGAGAACATCTCTGGAACAGACTTCTCAGTTATCTCAGGACCACCAGCTCTCCCATTTCAGTCAGCATTCTCCCTTGGCAGGCCTTAGGACTGAACAGTTTTTGTAATCCCTACACCACCGAGAGGCACGATGACTTAGCACTATGAATTCAGATCACTCGGTTTTGCAAACACCTTGTTTCTCAGTGAAGGTAAATTAAACGTGTAGAACAAGTTTTTATCTCTGGCAAGTGCATCTCTGCGCTTCCATCTACTCACGAGCTAGCTTCCTCACCCATGCAACAAGTACCGTTAGTATACGATCAGATGCTCTGCTAGTTCCACACCGGCCGTGAGAAAGGCACGTGCTTAAAAAATGAGGAGTGAAGTGAGAGCAGGAAACTCATCATTCTGCCTTGTTCAGCCTCTGTCCTCCTCTCCTCTTGTCCGTGCACAGGCACACAAGACTCCGTGGCACTGTATGCCTGCAAAGGGAGAAGGTGGGAAAGACAGAGCACATACACCAGCACAGAGAAGTAACTCAGCAGTTCCCCTGTTGCAAATTTTCCTCTTTAGATCACTCTAGATCAAATTTTTACAGCCTACTCCCTGAATGAAGGTGCTTATTGCATGTATTAGAAATTGATAAATACTGTAGGATTATAGCTGCTAATTAAACAAATAGATCATCTTCAGTTTCACTCCTCACTTCTGCCAACATGAAGATTAACTGCCAAATATCACTGAAGGAAAGGGATATGGAGGCAAACATCACTAATGAGCCAAAATGTCTTCTGAACTTCTGAAAACACTTATTTAGTGCATGACGTAACTTAACAAGTCTTCAGGAAATATAAAATGGTTTTTAAAGTATCATTTAAAAAATGGTATTGCCGTTACCACTGAAGGACATGAGGAATCCCCAAGAGCTCTGGTATAGCACACAGTGGATCTATAGGTTCACGCAGGAAGGGAAAACAAGTTTGTTCTATTTAGCCATTAAGTTTTTGTCGAAATGCCCCATGACCAACAAGTCCTTACTTGAGATCTGGATAGTTCAGGTGGAAGTTCCAAAAATGCTCACCTACCTGCAGGCAGGAACCGAGACCAATGCTGACTATGTACAAAATGCACAACCACAGTTTATCACCAGCTGTGGGCCGTTCAACAGCTCATTACAAAGACTGCACAATAAGAATCCAGAATGGATTTAAAGGTTTAATCCTTGTTCAAAGAACTCCAGAAGAAAGCCCAAATAAAAGGACCTGTTGGTTCAAATGTTTTTCAACTCTGGAATGCTGAATTGCTTGACCAAGTGCAGTCCCATTTGATGGCATGTCAAAGAGGCCGCATTCTGCAGACAGGCATCGCCTTTGCTGAACTTATCTGCCTAATCTGTTGGTTGGGTTTTGCATGCCTATGTTGCTTTTGAATTCCTGTTTCTTGACAGCCTTAAGCTGCTCTAGCACAAGGTGAAGCTGGTGGAAAGGAACGGGAAGCTTACAGACACGGACAAGGGTTGCCTCCGTCCCTAGGTTTGCCTGTACAAAGGTTCTGAAGGCTCAGCCACAGGAAGAACTGCAGAATGCCCAAGGAAGAAAGGCAAGTCCATAGGAAACAGCTTCTGCTCACTCATTAGTAACTTACTTTCCTTAAGGTCAGACGGAATACATTCCTCAAAACAGGTCACAGATGTATTTGAATGCAGCAGTTCAACTGGACTGGACAGTGTGCGAGACTGCTTAGATTCAAAACAGGCTCATACCAGCTTACACAGCAGCTGCAATTACGTCTGCCGTACAGATCAATCTCACTTGTTTGTGGGTTCTCCTCCCATTCAATTTCCTTTCCAGTTCCAGCTACTCCCCTTTCTTTTGTAAGAGCTGTGACCACAATCAGGATTCAGCCATTCATTCCTCAGCTATTTTGCAGTACTTCAAGCAACAGTGCAAGGCAAGATAAAGACACCAGATACTATACAAACAGTAAAAGGCAGAAGTTGCAAGAACCAGGAAATATTAAGAAATTCCACTAAAGGGAAATTAACTGGAGAAAATACAGATAGCCTAAAGGAAAGAGGAATTACATTCCTTGTTCCTTGAAGAAGATAGCTACTCTGGGAGGGAAAGGATGTTGATCAAAGTTCCTGATGAGAAGGCAAGATAAACCACAAGAGATTTACTCTGCATATTTGTATGAACAAGAAGAGAGGCATTTTTCCATTCTGTTTTATTTTAGTGCTTTTACATGTATAAAATAATACTTAAAATACTTTACATTAAAATTAGCAAATGGCTTGCTTCTAAAAACAGCGTAATCTCTTTGTGAGTGCACAAACACACCTCTGATGCAGCTTTCTGACCTACAGCAAGCTGACTAAAGTGTTTGTGGTGTAACACCCTCCATCAGATCAAACATGTTAGAGAGGAGTTTCCTTTCCTCAATATCCATCCTGCTGATTCAGCTCAAAGTGGGAGATATGGACTCTCACTCAATGGCAATTCGTTTATAGGTACCTCCCCAGTCACAGTCTGGAATGACAGAAGGAAACCAGCATTCAAATTCAGTGAGAAACATTACTCCTGGTGTCCAAACTGTCTCACTATCTTGTCACTCTCTTTTTTCAGTTCCTCAATGTGAGCATTTAGGCACTCCAGGATGTGCTGGGATCTCAGTTCTTCTTCTTCCAGGTATCTTGCAGCTATCGATCCAACTGAAGCTGTAGGCAGTGGGCACTAAAGGGAAACAAAGGGATATTGGGCATTCTTTCATTCCAAGTTTCAGCCAGAAATACTACCAATCCGCAAACCACACAACTAAAGATGTTTCTAAAGGGCTCTTGTGTAATTTCTGTCCTACTGGACAGACTAAGCACTCAAGCTCTCATGCTCGTATCACAGGTAAATGTCCCTCCCAACAGCCTCCAATCAACAGTGAAAGCCTCCCAAGACTTTGCCAAAACCGCAGGGAGAAAAATCAGTACCTCAGCACATGCAACTTTTCCACTCCAGCAGTTCCCCTCCAAGGCACCGGAGGGCTAGCTCTGAACAGAAACAAGCTCTCCATGTGCCTACATAACTGTTGCACTTCACAGGCGGGAACCCTGACCCCAGAGGTATCAACAGGAATCAACTGTTTACTTCGGGGAACTGGAGTTTCATTTCAATTACCAGCCCTTCCACTTCAAATAATGAGAGGGAATGACATGGCATGTGCAATCATAGCATAAGTCTAGAGAAGGTCAATACCAAATACCAAGGGTTTTGTCCTGGGTGTGTTAGTGCAGCCTCACACTTAAGGTCTACATCTTGCTCCTTGTCTTCATAAAAATCACAGTGAGCAGTATCATCTCAGAATATGGGTTCCAGGGAAGGGAAAGAACTGCCAGACTGGACCAGCACTGGGGATATCTCTGCTTTCTTTTACATACCTCCTCTTCTTCCCTGAAATAATTGGTTCCTGCTACAGTCCCACAGGGGAAGCACAGACCCAACTCCCATCACAGCTCACTGAACACCACTTCAGTTCAGCTAGCAGTGGTCAATAAACTACCCCAGATTTTTACCTTTACAGTCAAAAACTATTCCTGTTACTCACATCACTTATCCACAAGTTCTTAACTTACAAAAAACATTGGAAACCACACTTAATTTACGAGTTGATGAAGAGAAGCTTCCTGCACAGGGGCTGGCAGGTGAATTATAAAGTTACTAAGGGGCTGCTTCCCATTACAGAAAACTTGCCTCGGTGTCTTGGCAAGAAAATGTAACTGGTTACTTCCAAATCCGGGAGTCTCGTGGTTTTCTGGTCTTCTATCAACAGCCGGGAACAAAGGGAAGCAGACAAAAGGCTGCAGATAACAAGCAAATCTCTCCTACCCTACTTCTGCCTACTGATGAGAATTCCCCTCTCTTAATCAGGAACTGATTTAAAGACACTGGAGCCTGACCATGAGCAGGAAGTCCCAGCCAACACCAGGAGAAATATTTGCATTTCCTTAAAAACATTATTTCAACCTCTCAGAAGAAAAAGCAGCACATTCTCTTCTACTAAACATCAAGCCCTAGAGCTTCTCAGACCCTGAAGTGGAACTGTTCACACTTCAGTTCCAACCCTGCAATCTGGAGTTTCCATTTAGAATATCACAGTTCCCTAAGCTCCTAACGTTTGTTTTCCGGACATGCCCACAAGCTACTTTAGTTTTGAAACAATCAAGACCTATTCTTGGTAGTAAACCTCACCAAGATGTACAAACCTGACGAGTCTCTGCTTATCCGTGCATCAGCCTTAGAGACTCTTCCCTGGGCTGCCCAAAAAATAAAAATAGCTGTTGTCACTGCTAACACACAACCAGAGGAGAAAATACTCTGAAGACCGCTAGTGGCAACACACCTGGAGCAAGGATCAGCACCCAGGACTCTCCCCTCCCTGAACTACTACAGCCCTGTCTGACCCAGGGTACAACAATTACTCTCAGTGTCCATCTTCTATTCCCCTCCCTGCTCAAGTCAGTCTACAGCCAGGTCATTACAGTGGGTACTGGGACATATGGTCTTAAATACCAAAGGAAGAAGTGATTGAGTCTGTTTCCTGTATCTTGGGCAAGTGGTCCAGCAGCTGAGCTGAGGTAAGAGGACAGAGAAGGTGCCAACAGGGCTTCCTACTAAAAAAGTGCGATCTAGGTAAAGCAACTAGGTAAAATAATAGCCTCCTCTGTGCACCGAAGCATCAATTTCAGGCTTTCCTATCAGCTATCACAAGTGGCTCTAAGTTCAGTATGCTGACTACTGCAGTCCCGTCCAGAGGGGTCAAACTCACCCTGTGCATTACAGTGAATGCAGATGTGCAGCACCAGCTTTCAGATTCACCCAGAAACTGTATGTTGAAATACTCATCGCTCTACATCCACTCTGAGTCTCTACTACAGACCCAACCCAAAAGCTGAAGCAGAATTCTGACATGACAGAAGCAGTTCACGGTACACACCAATGTATATCACCAGTATAGAGAGAACCACAAGCTTTTGGAATTAGCTTAGCATTTATACCAAACAAAGCCCTTCCCCAGAGAATTCTGAAGAATAACCACACAGCTCCCATCGTCCAAGTATTAACCATCCAGCAGGTTTTTTTCCTCCCTGTTTAACATTTGATGTATGCCTACATAATCACACACATACCAGTCAGATCATACATGCAAAAATCTGGCTCCTTTTTCCAGATGAGAACCCAGCTATATCCTCAGCTGTTGAATAGCAACCAGCTTCTATACAGCTGCTTACCAAAGGCACAGATTCTCTGTGATGATTTGAGATGGACTGCTTAGATGCTTCATCTGCAAAATCTTTGTTTACATCCAGCATATGGAGCAAAGAATCCGTTCCCAGTGAGGCAAGTGACTCCACAGAGTTCTTCCTGCTGGTCTGGGTGGGTAGCTCGCCCGTCTCAGGGGTCACAGTTCCTGTTTCAGCAGCCCCCCATCTCTGGGGCTCCCCTTGATGCTGCTGAACAGTCCCGTCAGGCTTGTGGTGTATTTTCTCTGCTTGTTCATCATGTTTGTGTTGTGTTTCCCGAGTTGTCCTGGAAGGCAGGTTTGAACACAAAACTCTTTGACAGTTTGCCTCTTAGCAGCTGAACTTCAGCAAAAACTTGCGCAGAGATAGCAATTAACATACAGGTCACTAATAGCCCTGGCAATCCAAACTGGTTCTTGTTTCCATAGGACTTCCAGATGCACATTCAGTCTCTAGGGAGTTCTCTCTCACTCTTCTGCTATTGCAGATACCAAAAACTACAGTCTGCACATCTTAGTACTGCAAAAGAAAGGAGCACAGCCACCTGGGCCAAATCTAATCCCTTCACTGAAAAGAGCACATACTGCTTCTCAATCAAAGAAGAAGGCAAAGGCAGTCAAGAGACAGTCAAATACTAGCTGGCTTTGCAGAACACAAACCAGCTGGGACTAAAAGCTACTGCACTACTTCAAACATAAAGACAGATTCCGAAACAGTCCTTGTGTACTCCCATACATACTATGTGCTGGAGATAAATAATATACATAAAGCATGTCATTAAAAGCCAACACCTCCCCACGTCTTCTGTTCCCCTTCATAATAAGGAAACAGCATCCTTGGGGTCACGCAACACTCACCTGTACTGCACATCCCTGGCCTCAGGCTCTTGGTCTTGCATCTGCTGAGCAGTGCCCTCGGGTTCATCCTGGCAGACCTGCTGGGTGAGCTCCAGTTTTGCTCTGGCCTCTGCTAGATCCTTCCGCAATTGCTGGTTCTCAGATTGTAGTTTATTTAGTTCAATAGCATAGTCTTCACTGAGTGCTCCTGGGGTGACATCTTTTCCCTAACAGACAGAAAAGGGCAGAAGTCAAAACTTCTGATTTGCAAGACACCATAGTCAAATCCAGAGCAAAGGCCAGCAAGCAATTCCTTGGGGCATATCCTCTGATCTCAATTTTGACTGGCAAAATTTTCAAGGCTTTCATAAAAGCAAATCAATTATCTATGCCTTATTGTGTCTGCATCCAGACAAGCTGTGCTGATCTGCCTAGGATATGAAGCCTCTCTCACCACTGGGTGCTTTTGAAAACAGTGAAATACAGACCAAGAATAGTTCAGATGTATCTGCCTCTGGCCTTGGGATAATGAGAAGGACTACATGACCTCGAGTTTTCCTCCAGCTGTATAATCTAGGTTTCCCTCACTTAGCTAAGATGCGAGCCTCTCAGCCAAAACTGGGAAGACTCAGGTGGCACCCCCATAAACTGTCTCAGCCTGAGCAACTCT
This sequence comes from Vanellus vanellus, assembly GCF_965231255.1. NCBI lineage: Eukaryota > Metazoa > Chordata > Aves > Charadriiformes > Charadriidae > Vanellus > Vanellus vanellus. The sequence continues at coordinate 28,313,296 of NC_138913.1, read as the reverse complement.
CCAGGTATCAGAGCAGCAGGCTCTGACAGACACTTCCTACCCATGTGAAGAAACACATATCCTGCAGCTCAGCTGTTGATAAGAAGTAGCCATGCTCTGTGAGAAACCACCTTCCATGTGAGCTACCAGCAAAGCTGTTTGCAGGAACACTTCTACATCCCCTCACTCAAATTAGCAAAGGCCTATGGTAATAATTACAAATGGCTGTGCAAACACCTCCCCACCTGGCATGACCCATAGCCCTTTAGAAACTTTCACTGGTAAAAGTGAATTGTTTTTTTTTCTTTTTGTAACTCTGAATAACTTGCTTCTCCCCATCTTCTCCTCACTAGGTGGATAGAATTTCCAGTTTCCATTGTTTCTACTCCTGTGACATTCACACTTTCTTTTTGCCAATACTATTAAATTTAGATGCTTAATTCATTCTCATCACTGCTGTAACTAGGGACTTTCCAACTGCGCATTAGAAGAACCTGTCCAAGATTGGCAGCTTCTGTGCCATGGGGCTGTGGGGCTTTTTTTCTTTTTTTTTTTTTTAACCCAACATGCAACAGGTATCTTGCTTCACACTTTGCTATCAAGTTTTTGGTGAATCAGGCAGGCAGAAGCCCACCAGGCACTTCAAGCAGAAAGCAACGAGCCTTAAGTCATCTCAGTCTCAACTCAGCCCTCCAGAAAGCTTTGTTTTTTCTCCATCTCACCAGCCACAAGCTTCTGTTCAACACTTTCCAAAGAATTTGACATGTTTAATAATCACTCCAAACTAACATTAAGAACTGAGTATTTCCTTCCCACAGATCTGACAGGATAAAAGCTCTGATGATATATTCCCATCAGGTTTTCAGCTGTCTGAATCCAGTCCTTGCCCCTGTGAGGCATCCATTCTGGATTATGTGAGACAGAACTTGCAAACCAGCCATTTCTTCCTTCCTGCAAGCGCTAAAATCAACTACTTTTAAGGAATTATTCCCGCCAAGATTGCGCCTCTTCCATGCAGGCTCCCTTTCTCCCCTCTGGATGAGGTGGCCTCACCTAACCTCCAGAGTGCCACACTGGGCAGAGCCCACCAGACTGCCCCTTCCCAAGGTTGTCCCAAGGTGTCCAGCCCGTATCCCCAGGCTGCAACCTGCTCGCGGAGTGCAAGGGACAGCCCTGCTGAATGGCTCCTCACCAGGAGGGGAACGTGCTCTCACCCCAGAAATTGCAAGGACCAGAGTAGTTACAGCTCTGAAACAGGTCAAAAGGACATCACAGATTTAGAAGCAGAGGTTTGAGGTAAACTGGCATAAAACAGAAATGTAACAAAATGTACTAAAAACCGTGGGCCAGACCCCATGGAAAAGAAACTGAGATGAGGGCTGTTTCCGCCGTTCTCCACACTACCCTATGACTGAACAAGATGCTCAGTATTTCTGGGCCTGTTTCCTCACAAATTACCCCTTTTGCTTGGGTTTTAAGTTCACTCAACTCTAGCAAGCATTTTGAGAGGCCTGGGCAAAGACTACTACTGTTCCCAGGTAGGGGACACGCAACACTAGCCCCTTTCCATCTCTGGTCCCTAATGCATACCTCTAGCATACCGCACTCCATTTTTTCCAGCATCTCTGAGAGATGACGATTTTCCAGCCTCAAGGTTTCCAGCTGGACCAGAATTACCTGAAGAAACAGAGGCAAACAACAAGCTCAGAAAAAAGAACACGATGCAACACATGCCCACGATACCCTACAGGCATTTTCCACTCTCAATTCAAGCATGAGTACAAAGGAAGTCTTGAGCCGTTAGTTCTGCAGGGACCCTATAGAGAAGACCATACAAATAACCATGCACAGTCAGTGACTTTTTTTTTTTTTAAGATGTCATCATCCAGGCCTAGTTAGCATGAGTGATCTCAAAGAATTCTGTGGGACTGCCAGTTACAGGTTTGAAAAGAAGCAGCAAGACAAATTCAGTGAACACCATAAATTAGGTTTCATCAGAACATTCTCAAAGTCTTTGTTCAAAGGCTGAAGAGAGAAGGAAACTATTAACATAGCTAAAAACTAGGGTGGTAGTCCAAGCCTTCAGATCCCTTAAAGAGACAGCATAAGAGTCTTCTGCCTTTTTTACCCTGTGCTCCACCGCTTTCCTCTCTGCTCTTTCGATCTCTGTTCTCAGCCGTTGTTCTAGGTCTGATGTGGAGCCACTTGCAGATGCAATTGTGATGTCCCGCTGGTGTAACTCTTGCATCAACCTGGAGATTTCCCGTTTCATCCCTTCTAGCTCACTGCTGTGAGCTTGCTCAGCTTGAGAGAGCTGCTCTTTCAGCTGGAGGAAGATATGCACACATCACCCATGAGCTTTTAAAAGATGTTTCAGCAAAAAAGCACATGGTAATGTGACACCTAAGTACAGGAAAACAAAAAGCTTTGTGTAACAAGCCCTCTGTGCATGCTTGCCCCTCTTGATTGAAAACCACCTCATCCCAATCCTTTTCCACACCATAAACTGCCAACTGGGACAAGACATAAGTTACATGCTGTGGAGTACTCAAGACGACCCATAATTGATCAAATCAGTCTCTTTAGCTCACCATTGTACCTCTGTGGCCAACAACAGTTACCCAAGGTTTTACCATAACTAGGGAAGCACAGTAACACTTTCACAATATAACCTTGCCATTTGCCATTCTGCCTTTCTGAGGCAGAGATGGTATCTTTAAGTAGCTCTAGTCTGACTTTTCTTCCACGAATTTGTCCTAAGTCTTTTGAATCGATATTAGCTTGTAGCAACTAAAGCTACCCATGGCAAACTTCCACAAGCTAGCTATTCACAGGGTAAAAATATACCTCTTTGTTTTCATAACTCCATTTGATGACCACTAGTCCCTGCATTATGAGAGAATAATCATTCCCTATTTGCTTTCCACATGACAGGCATGATTTTATTTTTAGTACGGTCAATGTCATTTATCTCTTTTCCAGTTTGGTAAGTCCTATTCCATTCAGCTGTTCCTTGTATAAAAAAACACTCCATCCTGTTGGTCATCTTTTTCCATATCTCATCTTGTTTTATTCAATCCTTTTTGAGATGGCAGACCTGAACTGCATACAATATTCTGGTAGACACACTGTATATTTATTCAGTGACATAAGAGAACAACAACATAGCATAATTTCTTCCCTAGTACTCCATTCCATTAGCCAAAAATATTAACACCACCCACACCTCCAGGATTTTTCTGAGAATTACAAGCATTTTAGAAAACTGAACCAGATGATCTCTGCCTAGCCATGTAAATACCATACATATGGTGATTTATCTCCACGTCACCTCAATGCCTCCCAAGTATATAAAATAGAAACAACCATAATAAATCTTTCTTTCCTCCCCAGCAGCCTCTAGGAGACTCATTTATTGTGTGGCTGTTTAGATGTGTAACCAAGCACGCATCTCTGGCAAGATCTGCATTTCTGTACATTCAGAATAAAGGATGAAAGACTTTCATGGAGGCGAGGTTTTTCACTCAAGTCCAGTAAGGTTTCTACTCTAACCCATGCTCCAGTGAAAGCTCTCACACTAACTAATCTGGACGATTTATTAGAAGTCAAGCCTTTTGGAGGGCTTGCCTCCCTCAGGTGCACAGAGTACAAGGGTGAGGTCCTTGTGGCAGACAACCTACTCTGTTTCCTCCAGCCCCTGAGTTCATGTCTCGCTACCAAGTCTGAAACAAACCGCCTTACTCACCTACAGACTAGAACATATTTGAAGCCCTGTCTCAAGTGTGATAGGATATATTACAGCAAAACCCATTTCCTCCCTGTTCTTCATCCTGTTGGGAGCCTGCCCTAGGCTTAAGCTCAGGATTCCAGGCCTTAATTTCTTTGCATATTTGGCCCTCCGGCACTAATTCAGGTATCTCTACGCTGTAGAGAAGTCCTGCGTGCAGTGGGGGTAGGCCCAAGAGATGCTCACAAAGTAAACCACAGAGCCATGGACAGAAACCTCCAACCCACCCTCTCAACTCCTCCTTTGTCAGATCTGCTCCTTACCCTGCAGCACACTATTGCCTCCACAACGCTCCTGGCCTTTGATCCCACTTGGAGCTTTGCTAACTGTGCGCTGCAGCCTCCGCTGAGGCACATGACATGCACGGAACAGCTGACTCCACAAGTGCCTTTCCCACTCTCCAGGAACAAAGCAACATTACCTTTTTAATCTCTGCCTTTGACTCAGTATGGTGTTCTTCCATTGACTGCAACTCTTTGATATTCTCATCCAGCTCTTCACTCAGCTGTACACACCTTGCATTTGAAGACACCAGGCTGGGTGCCAAATGTAAAACTACAGATTAGAATACCCCAAGGAGGAGGACATGGTCAAAGAAACTTTGATCTTCCAAGCAGTCTCCTACATCCATCCTAACAGAAACCGGACTCTTAACTGAGAAGTTCCTTACCAATCCTTTGGTTTTGTTTACCAAAATAATTTCAAAAGAGATCAGGAAACTGATCTGACAGATAATAACTGTTTCTTGTTTGTTTCTTTACCATAGTAAGATTACAAACTTCCCATGCAAACATTAGTCTGAAAACCACAAACTCCCAGAGGAAGACTTGTTTATAATCCTTATTTCACAGTAAGGTCTAGATCTGGTTCTTACTAGGTGACCAACAAAGGCTCCTTAACCTATTACCAATGAAGGAGCTAAGCCTAAGCAAGTTAAAACACTGAAAACACCCACAGTGTGTGGTGAAAAGCAGCCAACCAATTAGCAAAACAGTCTCACTATTAAACTGCAAAATGAATAGCGTTTGATTTCTTCAGCCCTTTGATATTTAAAATAAGCCTACAAAAATCAGTGGGACTGGTTAACTTGGTGAATACAATATATTAGGTATTATATTATTTTCTGAGTTTCACTGCACATCCAGGGAAAGCAAGCAGTCAGCTACCTGTTCTCAAGATGAGTCACCTCTGACTGTAAGTGCTGTTCCTTCTTCTGAGCAACATCCAGCTGCAGTAGTATATGCTCCAGCTCTAGCCCCGGGGAAGACAACTGCTTCTCCTGCAAGCGTTCCTCCAAAGCCCTAAGCAGAAACATGAACTTTAATCTCAGTACAAAAAAGTCATGCCCAAGTTCACTAATACAGGAAACATAACCACCATTTTCTTGGAATTTTCTGAAAAATACATAAAACCCAACACTAGGCGACACCTGCGTGCATTGTGAATGCGCAAACATGCCAGCTGGATGACAGCCCCCCGTTTCAGCTCAGGCTGATTGGAAAAGACAACATCCTATTTTGCTGCTGCCCTCCCTGATCCAGTCTCTTTGTCATTAGCAGACATCCAGCTTGCAAGAAACGGTGTGGCTGTTAGGTAACATACGCGAAAACCTTTTGACATGGCCACCAGAACCCTATAGCTTTTGCACACTGACTGTGCAGCAGGGGAAGGCCAAGATGATTTTGTCACATACATAGTTACCTTACCAAGGTAACTCATTAAATCGGTGAGAACTTTCACCTACATTAATAAGCACATTATCAAATCCTGAAAGGCCTTCAGCATTTGACTGAAAATGCCTGGGGGAAAAGCAAAAAAGCCCCATACTGCCTCCAGAAACCTAGCTGAGTAGAAAGCTGATTCCTTCCACACTCTTCATCGAGCACCATTTGATTTCAAAAGCAATGCAATTCGGCAATTGGTTCAAGGAAGCACAGCACTTGTGAGAAACTACAGTGTACCATTCTATATATCAACCAATACAGATGCAGCTGGATGAAAATGCTTCTACCATCCTCAGTGGAAGAACCTGAAATATAGATCTGGATTCAAGGGCCTAAGCATCAGTGAGGCACAAATGCTACCTTATGAGGAGTTCTTTTGAGCGAAGAGTTTCAGTCACCCTGGCCAGCTCTCTCTGTAACTGTTCCTGGTGCAGCTTGGAGCTGTCAATGAAGTCTTCTTGAGACTGTAAGGTGGCTCTAAGTTCCATCTTTTCATCCTGCAGAACCTGCATGGGAGGGAGAAGGAATGACTGTTGCAAGATGGAAAAAATCGGTTTGTTGTAATGCCATGAGAGGTTGATCAGATTTCTAAGGCACCCTAGGAAGTACTGCAGAGCACCACATGGGTACAAATCCAGCTTTGAGGCCAACCAGGAACTTTACAATGGCTCTAGAAAGAGACAGGAGCTCTGGGATGAAGAGCCTTCCTCCTACTTCTCACAAGCACTGCTTTACATTCAGTTTCCAGCAGTTTCTCCACTGACCTCTAACATTTTCTTGGATTGCCTTAATTCTTCTTGCACTCTTTGCTGATCTTCCAGGATCATCCTGTTGTTTTCAGTCAGGTCGTCCACTCTCATGTTAAGCCTCTCCACCTCCAACTCGTTGGCACAGATAGCATCATTGGCCCTCTCCAGCTTACTGGTTAAGTGCTGGATTTCTGATCGGCTGGCCAGCTCCACGGACTCCAGAATCTGCTTCCGATTGGCAAGTTGAGTCTGCCAGGAGCAAGTGGTTTGCATTAAAGCTATATTATAGAAAACACAGTGTATCAAAACTACATTCAAAACAACTACTGATTTCTTAGCGTAACAAGCCACATTCTCAAAGTAAGCAACACTACCTTTCAGGAAATTATGGAAAGTATTGTTATTGTTCCATGTTCACACAATGGGTAAAACTTCTGAAGGAAAACAGAATAAAGAAAACCTGAGGGGGCCCTCTGATTCCAAAAGGGGTTCAAAGAGAATCTGAGAAAAGAGGATCTCAAACCACTCAAGTTGTCTGAGTATGAACTGTCTAACAAAGCTGCCTACTATTTTTTTGCTCATTAACCTAAGGCAAGACCACGAGAAATGGCAACATGTAAGAAGGTTTGCTATAACCAAGCTAGAGATTACCCAATTGTTAATTCCCCACCAGGACAGGTGTGGAAGCAGGTCGTGGTGCACAATGAAAAAAAATCACAACCACCAAGGAGATGAAAAAACAAACTGGATGTAAGAGACAATTATGTTTTGCTTTATGCAGTAAATATCTGGTTCTAACAGCTTGCAAGAATGCTCACTTTGAATGTTTCATTGTTTTAATGGCAGACAAAAAAAATTATAAGGAACATATGACTAACAAACAATACATGCTCTGTTATTTATAGGCACAATACTTTATTTCATAGCATTTCTTTCCACATAGCTAGCTGGTGAAATTCAACAAGCCAGCTCCCATATAAGCTTCTAAGAATATTCACTTCATGTATTCCCTTTTTGTATAGTACCTTGTAATTTTTAAAGGCTGAAACAAAATATTTGAGTAGTCCTTTACTCCCAATTTCTAAGAGTAGCAATTCCTGCCAGCTTCAGAATCACCACATGCCTTGATTTACTGCCTGACACATAATGCCTCATAACTGAGACAACTATAGGAACTGTGCATTTGGAAGACTATGGTATAATTTTGATTACAGCCTTTTCATTGTTTGAATAGTCATGACAGAAAACGTAATCAGGAGGGGCAAGAGTTTAAAGTACAGCCTTTCTCCACCCAAGAAATCGGAGTACCAGACTACCTGAATATTTGTTTCTGCATTAGGGAAGCATTTAAGCTATCTCTTATTTCCAGCCACAGAGCATGCAGGACAACACAGAATTCCAAGTTTCACTTGTTGAATTTAAAGGCTGCCAGCATTACAGGAAGGTGCTCATCACCAGGTAAGAATGCCAGGCTTCCCTAAGCTGCACTGAGAGATATGAGTGGAGGCCAGCTGAAAGAAGGGAAAAGGGAAGTACTCCGTGGTGACAGATCTCAGCTCGACCTTGTGCCAGAAAAACAACCAAGCATAAAAAAATGCATAGAAACATTCAAGGCAAAAATTTAGCCCTTTCACGCTGGGCTTTTCAAAGAAACTGAGGACTCAGGCAGTCTGTTCACAGTACCTATGCACCTAAGTCATCTCTACCGCTTAAGAAAAATTTCCCAAAATTCCTGTTTTTCTGCTGCACAGTAAGAAGAGTTCCTCTGCGCTCCAGTATACCAGCCTGCACTCCAAGGACACATCTGTTCTCAGACAATTGAGCTATCAATGATACAAAGACAGCAGAGCAGCAAGACCTTCTGCTCAATGGCGCTCTCTGCATTTGCAGATCTCCTAGTGTCAGCCTCTCACAAAGCCCCTGTCAGAGCCAGCTTCAATCCTGTCATCACAAACCTCCTCCTTGCAGGAGCTTCCACTCAAGAGCAACTCAGGAGCCCATTAAGTGCAAAGCCCCCAGCAAGAGCTTCTTATCAGTGTCTGCTGTGATTGTGTCAGTGTGACTTCACAGCTGCGCTCTAGGTCAATTCATCTTGCTCTGCTGCAGCACCACTAACTCACCGAGCGATTAGCTTTTCAGGAACAGCAGCCCCGCTACTTCTTGCCTTTAAGAGACTTTAACACAAAGAAGAGGGGGGCTGAAAACTCCTATTACTTCAGTAGTTTGCAGAAGTATCTGTCGTAGAGGAAGACTATTTTCCAACATCATCCCCTGAGCTGGACCTACAAGGTACATATTTAGCTACTGGCAGGTACGCAGCTTTGAACTAGACAACACGATGTAACAGCTATTTTAAAGCGTCATGTGCTGTGGTCTCTGCCTCCTAGGGAAAGCTTCATCCTACTATCTTCTCTACAAATGGGAGGGGTGGCAGGGAGAGCTGCTCGAGGTTTATCTAACCTCTGTTGACAGACTCCAGATCTTTTTTCCATACAGTACTTATACAAGTAAACCTTATTCCACCGGGACATTAAAAGCCATTTCAATGGCAACTTAAACTGGATTCAAGCCTGAGAGATTTCATTAGTCTCTCCCCCTTCTCCCCTCCCTCCCCCTCCCACCTGCTGCCACAAACAAAACAAAAACTTTCAGCACGTATTAATTGTACCTGAATGAGCTCAGACTGCTCAGCCAAAGCCTTCCTCTGTGCTTCCAGCGATGCCACCTGCTGCTGGTAAAGCAAGCGCTGCTTCTCCCAGTCAAGTGATTTTTGACGAAACTCCTGCAAGGACAGCAGGGGTGGCTTGGAGCAGCACATCCATGCAGTTGACAAGAAGGCCCCCTTCTAGTTCGTATCCATGTTTGCTTTCTCTCTCCACCATACCCTCATGCACCTTTCCCCACAGCAGGGAAACCATTAGCCAGTTATTTGATGCACCAACTCAGCAGTATAAAACCCCTCACATACTGTGCTTGCTGTATTTCGTTCCCTCCTGAGTTAAAACGTCAGTGTCAATTACTGCTGTTTACAAATGTTAAGTGCTAACAGATTCACGGCTAGTTTCATGGATTTGCTGTCAGAGGTTTAAGAATTCAGACTGTCTTTAGCTTCCAAAACATGCTGCTATTGAAATCACTAAGATGGCAAGTATGAACTACAGAATGTTAATGCTAATCTCTGCTCCAGAAATTGGACACTACATCAGTCAGATGTGTTTGTTAGCTACATCTTCAGGGTGCAGTAGAAGAAAATTGAGCGCGGTTGAGCTCAGCATAGCAGAAAGATTAAAAGATGAGACGGGGTTGAGAAGAAGTTTGACATGTAGCTCTCTCCTCCTGAAAGAAGTGAGGTGACAACCTCACCACACTGGAATTCATTCCATTCACATAATTAATTACCCTTCCAGCACCTTCTTCCTTTTATTTAGCCTAAGAATAAGAACAGCAGCATAGTTTATCCTGTGTACTCAGAGGTCCCATTGCAGGAAACTGCCTTTATTAAACAAGCAGTTGAGAAGAGCTACATCTGGAGAGTGGATGGAGAGTACTTTTTAAGCAGGATTCACAGTCCACTTCCTAGTTGACTATTCAGTCACCACTGAAGCCCAGAAAGTCAGTTAATACATACAAACTCCAGTTAGCACTTCCTTTTTTCACTATATACCTCCAGCTTCCTGGTCAGTCGGCTCATTTCAAACTGGTCCTCCCCTTGTCTCTTGTTAGCTTCTTCTCTAGTTTCTCTTAGTTGTTTCTTCTGCAGCTTCTCATAGCTCCTCCTCAGCCTGGACAACTGCAAGGAATTCAGTGAACAAGACAACTTTGTTCAAGCCCCACAGCAAGAATTAAACAGCACTTTGAAAGAAGGCACATAAAATGGCTTCACACAAACAATTCCCCTAATCAAGGCCACACAGCTTGCAAGTGAAGACTTCTATTTGTATAATGAGCCTATTATATAAACAGGATTGCAAAACATGCTGCATTGTATAAGATGCCACTGAAGTCGTGACATCAACAGCTCTAATTAGACCTCTGTCTTACCACTATTAAAACACGACTAAAATATTGATAAGATGGAGGTTTACATGTAGCCGTTAATGCAGCAAGAGCATGGCACTCCTCTCTACATCACACCACACACAGGGTGGGGGGTAATTCTACACAGAATTACAATTTCTTAAGTGATTAAAATACTCTCGTGAAGCTGAGGTGGGAACTGGAACTCTTCCGCTTAGTGGGAGAAGGAAGACTTGAGAATTGCCATTATACATAATATCAACACTACTTCATCTGTCATTTTCTGCTTAGATACGCTACGTATTTCACAATGAGTGGAGAATGCCAACAGAAAATATCACTCCTACGCCTACTGCTAGAATGCTAAAGTCGTATCGGAAGCAAGAATGAGGAAAAAACTCTTGACATTTAAATGACCCTCTGAGCAAATAATCTCTTGCAACTTGCACAGGATTTTCCACCTCATGAGCTCCCCCCCAACTCAGCTATTAAATATATTTAAGTATCCAAACGGCCACATGAATTTGAGAAGTCATCATTCCCATTTTACTGACAGAGAAAGCTAAGCCCATGGATGAACAGAAGACTGTGAGAAGAAAAAACATATGAATCAAGACCTCATGCGCTGGTCACAAAAGGTTCTCCAAAGCCCTGAGTCAGCAAAATACTTAGGCATGTTCAATGGGAATGGTCAGATGTACAGGCGTAGAGTTAATGTATGAACAGCTTTTGCCAAACACATCAGGAGATTACAGGTTTATTTTTTCAACAATCTCAGTGAGTTACACACCATACCTGCAATTTTACTGTTAACAGTGGTAAACCGAGACAGAAAGACTTTCCCCAAACAGTGCTAAGAACAGAAGACTGAGGAATATTGGAGCTTAATGTCATCTACCTTAATACTGCGTGGGTAAAATACCAACACATTGCAATTTTGGCCACAACACACACACTTTATTTTAGCCTTAGCAATTTAGGCAGATCTGCCAATGCACCCCAGCTTTGCTTTGCAGCTTATCCACAATTCCAGTGGGAACATCTAGTGAACGAAGACTGTTAGTCATACTGAATAGTAAGGGGTTTTAAATGAGGACAGATGCCTTCTGTCGTCAAAGCAGAGACTACCAAATTAATTTAACTTATGGCTTGCAGCGAGCATGAACTAGGCCCAAGCCTCCAGAGAAAACAGGTCAATGCTCTACTAGCATTGTTCGTGCCATTTAACCCACTGCTATTGACAAGCAAGTGGAGACAGGAAAAGAGTTAAGGCATAAACATGGAATGCTGTTATACCACCTGCAGGACATTCCACATGTACCACCTTGCGGTGAATAAGAAGCTTTTTGAGATGAAAGCCCTGCAATTATTTCAAAAAAATATTTTCTAAGTATACTTAGTTTTCATTAAGTGTATTAAGACTAATACACCTTGAGAGAACAAAATCCTTACCAACAAAATCAGAGTCAATGGAGGCAAAAAGAAGATGAGACTACATACCATTCTCATCTCTTGATCTCGTACGATCAAGGCCAGTTACACCACCACCCTTTTTTAATTTCACAAAATGCTGAAGGAGCAAACTGCTGCTGCCTATACCCATGGCAACTTCAGAATAAGCACTATGGTGACTGGGATGGGTGAACGCAGGACAATTTTGCAGTAAACTTCTGTAGATGTCTAACACATGAAAACTGCAACAATACATCTACTAGACATTTCTACTCCAAACAGTTTTCTGTTCGTTACCAAGTTCCTCCGAAGTGCAAAAAACAGGCCTAATGAAGCATAAAAATATTACTTTGTTTAGGCCCAATGCTGTTTTTTGTAAGAACATAAACATTAAAAGAATGGGGAGTTTTAAAAGCATGGCATTTAAACAAAAGCAATGACATGAAATATTTAACCTATCAGATCATATATAAAACTGGGAACTAAAACCCAATCTTCTCTTTTTGCAACTTACCTCCTCTTGAAATTTCTTCAGCTGTTGTTCATATTCTCTGACCATGTCCTGTTTGGCTTTTTCCATGTCTGCTACCTGGTGACGCAACATGCCAACCTGAATGAAGAGATAAAAAGCAAATAAATAAAACAATAGAAGTGGGCTTTATTGTCAGTAGGTACTGGGATTAGTTTTCATTTCATAAATATACATTATAGTGGGAGTGGTAAACGACCATTAAAAGATCCTAATTCTGTTAACAAACTGCATGTTTCAATGGGGTCATTCGCTATGAATGAGACTAAGCTTATCCCTAAATCTTTGGTAGGCTGAGGCCAGAACTGTTTCTGTTCTGGCTTCTTGTTTTGAGCCAGTTTCTGGCTTTCGTTTTTTCGGGATGAAACTGACAGTTTGGGCTTGTGTCAAAAGGCTATTTTTATCTGGTATTTTCATCAAATTCTTCATAAACACGCACTATGATTTCAAGCTATCTACCAAAAGAAAAGGTGGCCATGTCATTATCTTACTACACTCAGGTGAAGCACAGATTGAAAATAATGCATGGAGATGAGAGGGACAAAGAAAGAAATGGGGCTTTGAAACTTAAGGGGAAGACTTCCCTTACATTGATTCAACTTTTCCCATGACTGATTTTTGTCTTTCCTCTTTTTTTTTTTTTTTTTCCCACCTTTTTCCCACCCACAACCCCGAGTGGCCACCTCTGTGTTGGACAGCAAGCCAACAAATTAAAATTAAAAGAAATCACCACAGACAATTCATATGAGTAAACCAAAAGCATACAAAAGCAGTAGTGACTTTAACCACAGTTTACAGTTCAGTTTTGAAATCAACGTTCACTTTTGGTGGTAAGAAATATTTCAAAAGTGTCTTGAGAAAACACACACTAACGTATACGATAAAAATCACTGTTCTTGCAAATTAAAATCCTGTGGCGTGACTTCATATTTAATAACCCTGTAACAAAGACATTCATTCCAAAACTTGCCATGCGGACCAGTCGAAGCATCTGACCATATTAACAAGAAACTACAGAGTTCTTAACCCACCACTGCTACAACCTGTCACATTTCTCTTTCCACTAGATTCCACACAAAATTACTAAAAGCCACAGCAGTACTTGGGTAATTCTGAAGATGTAGTATATTTGCACCCAAAAAACCCAACTGCTTGTGCAGTTGTCAGCTGGCTTTCCACCCAAGAAGACAAAGCAACTTCCTCAGAAAGCTGCCAAAACACAACTTGCAGTAAAGAGTCTGCCGAAAGATAGAACACAGCAACTATAAATATAAGGACAAATTTTAAACACTTTCAGAAAAAGTTAGTGTGGCTAGATCTTAACATACAGCCACCCAGACTCCTACCAGTTTCCTCTGATCCAAGAAAAGACACATCAGTTCATTCGCACAAGAGAAAGTTTATGGTCCACATCCTATGCAAAAATTTCACTTACTGATACTTCTCCATCAATACAGATTTTTTTTGCACTTCCCCCAGGCCTTTAATTAAAGGCTACAAAACCTTGGCTGCATAAAACAGCCCTTGGAGAATCTCTCAGTAATATCTTGGTGTAGTTTTTTCTACAAATGTTCAAATGTTTTTTCTGCCAATGACTGGAGGTTGCTGGGCCGTCTACTGCTGTTGTATCCAGATTCAGTGTCTCTGGGCTCTCTCTAGAAACCCTGACAATTCAATCTGTGGTCTTCCACCAACCCTTAGAGAGTTGATCACTTGACTCTGATTGAATTACGAATCCAACAGGATCCTTTGTAAATTCTATTCCTGACTTCCAACTATGAGACAGGCTCCTGTTCTGCTTAGTACAGCTATTTACTAAAGTTAACCCCTTGCTTTGGCTTAGCATTTAAACATTTAAAAAAAAAAAATCAAAACTGATGAAACAATACCCAAAACACACATCCATGCAAAGTCAAACTCTGAAATTCAGGTTCAGTCTTTATATTATATTGTAACCTACAAAACACACAGGTCAACACCAATCAGAAAACAGTGTGAACCTGAGCTACCTCCTTATATTTCTCCTGCAGAGCAGCCTTGGCAGAGGAAAGTTCCTGCTCTCGAACACTCAGGCAAGCTTCCAAAGCCTGTGTCTGTCCTTCCCATTCAGATTTCTTGTGAGCCACCATAATGTCAATCTGCTTCATCAGCTCCTGCAGCTCAGCCTCACAGGAAGTCAAGAACCCACCGCTGGAAGGGAAAGACCTTGTAGTTACAAAGCAGGCACCACCCAACACAGGTACAGTGTCCCATACCAACACAGTCAGCAGAACAAACTGATTTGCACCAAGGGAACAACTCTGTACGTGCAATCTTTGAACTCTATGCAAATTAGCTTGTGGAGAAATATACTTAATACTTAATGCGTTTACCCCATTCTCTAATGCAATATCTCACAAGTGGTATGCTCGTATTATCACCAGGCAGAGACCTAAATTTGGCAATGACCAATGCAGAATACTTGTGAAATCCCAATGAGAACAAATGACCTACACACTTTAAATGCAGGGGGTTTGTCTTCTATTCAGAGAACCATTACAAGCACCTATAAACACACCCCTTTGTCTTGGTACAATGCATTATCTAAGTAAACTGGAGCATGTTTTATCCGTATTTTGTATTTGCCTTAATTGCTCTCCAGGCAGAAGCATTTTATACCAAGTTTCAGACACCAGAGAAATCTTACAGCCAAGCTATCAGCTCCTGAAAACAGAAGTTTATCACAAATGGAGACAAACCCCGAAGTAGAGGGGGTTGGATGACAACATGATAATGAATAATAAAACATTTGCAATCCATTGGGGAGAGCATGCTCCCTAGCGACGCTGCAATTTCTAATTTGGTGCAGTAATTATTGAAGCCAATTCAACTAACTCCTCTAAAACTTCACAAGCTGCTAAACCAGGGACAATATTAAGGCTTGCAAGATACAGCCCTAGAGGGCGGTGAACTCCATGATGATCTTTACCCCTTTAATTTGCCTGTCAAACAGGAAGCACTGAAAAGAAATGGAAATCAATAGGTTAAGGGATTGAAATTTCTCTGTTCCCCCAGAGCATATGCACACTTCACAACTTGGCAGTTTTTCTATAGGGAAAGAAATACTTCTTAAAGGAGCCAACATCAGTTAAATTTGAAGTTCACCCTGTCCTGCAAGTTAACCAAAAATTAGCAGCTATTACGCAAAGCAAGAACATTTCCTTCGCAGCATCTGCTAACATAAAGCTAAGTCTAAACTTGATTTCTGCAACCAGTTATCTGCAGAAGATATGGTATCAGTAAACTTGAGTCACATTCTCAAAGATGACTATGAAAATGGCATCAGGGACTTTTGCTTCATGCTTGTTTAACACATAAAACATTTTTTTTTCCATTATTGGCACTACAGTTTCTCCCTGGGATCCAAAAGTCTAGATACTTTCACCTAAGACAGAGCATTAAGGATTCTTCAGAAACGAATGGGACTCTGCAGTTTCAACAAGCAGGAAATAATCAGATGTTTTCAATAAAAACAGATAACAAAGTCATGTCTCATTAACCTTGCAAGGCTGTTACAAAAAAATATTTATTCACACTTTTAACTACTGCTCCTGATGTCAGAAGGCAAGAAGGGTTTACAACAACAACAACAACAAAAAAGAGGTAAGGTTTTCAGGAAGATGTAAAATTAAATTTCTAACAATTAAGACTATAATATCTGATAAGGGATTATTGCAAAGCCATCTTACCCAGTGACTTTGCTTCTACACCAGCTGAAGGCCACTGCACACTGTATTTCTCCACCAGCATGCGCTAGTGGACAAACTCCAAAGCCCTTATTTAAGCAATGCAAGCTTTGTCTGATACCAGAGGATTTGACTCTGAATGAGAGGGAAGGTTAATACTTAAATGATTTTGAATGACTGTTGTACACTGTGGCATACATACCTCCCCTGCCCATTTCTCTGCATTCCTTCCAGTAAAGCCTCCATCACCAAATCCTGGTGGCTTTAGCAGCTAGGAAAGTACACAAAAGCAGCGGTCACCCATAGCAATGTACAAACAAGGCTACTTCTCCATCCAACTGCAGAACAAGAAGTCTACTGAGGAAAGAAGTTAAAAAAATTACAATTAGCGCACAATTACAGGTGAGGAGAACAGTGATCACCTTCATGAACTTACAAGCCAAATATCTGCAAAATAAAGGAAAACAGATTTTACTACCACAGAAAAAAAAAAAAAAGAAAAAAGCCCCAATGCAACTATTCAGCACTACCAAATTGCAGTGATATAATCATGGGATCTAATGAATGGAATAACTCAAACAGCAGCACTAGTGAAAGAGAATCTGCACTTCAGCAAAGGGGCGAACTCAACACACTGGGAGTAGCAGATCCCCTGGCTCCTGTGTGCACCAAACTGTGGAACAGCAGTGACAATCGGGGACTTCCAAACAGGACAGCCCAAGATCCACCTCTGACAGAGGTATCTGTCACTTCAGAGGAAAAAAAACATAAGCACCCTGTATCAAGCAGCAGTAAGAATCTATCCATAAATCAGGTCTCTCCCAGGTCTCTGTTACAGCCTAGGTTAAACAGACTACACAGTTTACAACTGCATTCAAGACACATTGCTTGTTCATGTCGTTGTGAGAATTTTCTTTTAAGATAGAACTAACTTTAAAAACTCTTCTGGTGCCTTAAGCTATGAAAACACGTTGCAAAGGTTTACAGTAGCAGCAGTACATTGTCTTAGTTAAAAACGGCATCAAGTCATGAACGCATGTATGTATGCACACACATAGAAGTTTCATGTATTTGTGAAGCAAGAAAGGTTTACATTAAAAGCAAAAATAGTGAATGGAAAAAAAAAAGAGAAAGTTACCATGGAACCACACCCACAAGGCTAGAATTTATTTCAGTGCCTCTTCCATGAAACTGTGGCACTCTCACAGAAAAATGGTTAAACTCATTCTGAGGATACAAAACTACGTGTCAGTTTCACTCTTTGCAGGTATTTACACAATCTTCTGTTTCCAAAATATCTATACACTTTCACAAGTATTTAGAGAGGGCTCCTCACAACACCTTTCCTCAAAGATTACTATGGCATTAAGCAATCAACAGAAGGGGGAGCAGGTCACAGAAAGCTAGACTCTCAGAAACGCAGACTCAGCTTTGCCCTCTTTCACTTCCATCAGAGCTTCTATCCCACTCCTACAGCATTTTAAAACTCCATCCAGAGATTAAAGCCTGTCCTTGGGAATTCAGCTCTATTTTAAACCATGCACATACAAAAAATATGTATTTCACTGGGGGGGGGGGGGGGGGGGGAGCGGAAATCCTGTCCCTATTCTGATACAGTGTTTTGTTTCTCTTTGGTCCTGGCTGTGCTTAACAAAATTCAATCAGTATGCAGAACATCTTTGTTGTAGTGTTGATGGCAGAGTTGCTGAGGAGAGCAGATGAGCAAATCCCCAGAGCTGCTGACAGCACTCTGAGAGTTCTCTAGGTGGCAAGAGCGGACAGTAGCAGCTCTTCTGTTTCATTCTAATCACACTCACAGAATTGATTTTCAGTGGGTAGCAGAGAGATTTCATTGTCCACCACAGAGAACAGCTGCTACAGTTCACACAGAAAACCCCAAGAGCAATCCAGGCTTTTTATCAGCAGCTCCTTCCATGAGAAGTTGGGATCAGTTCAATGCTGAAGGGTCTAGTGCCATGAGGAGCCAGACAGCATCTAATCCTGCTTCTGTTAGGCTTTATGCAGGGCCCCCAAGGTAAGATGCCTGACTGCCAGCTTTGCATCCTTGCCAGCTTACCCCGGTTTGGGGGAAGAGCCTTCAGACACCTCTATTGATGCTACACCAGGTTTGTTGACTTAGTATTATATTTTAGCCTATCAAGCTTGCAACTCATAATGTGCAAGTTACAGGCAATGAGTAAAGATCCATAGGGACACAACAACAAGAAACAATCTCTGCCATTGACTACAGCTGAAGCAACCAGAGCTGGCCTGCTGCTTCTGAAATTGAAGAAAAATGAAGTATTTTTTTTAAGAGATAAAACATTTAAAAATCAACAAGGTTTTGCATCACAACTGAAGCCGTTAAGTCAAGTGGAGAAAATTTGACAACATGCAGGATTTAGGAACACTGCCCATGAGAAACGGCTAGGATTATTTAGCATGAAAACCCACAGCAGGATGTAAATTTCAAGTGCTGCTGGAAACAAGCTTACAACGGGCAGAAAAGCGGGACCCTCGCTGCAGCAAGAGCTCCCCAAACTATCGGCAAACAGGCCCCCAGCCGCCGGCAACGCACCTCCGACTGAGCAACACCGGGAAGCAGCGGGAGCTCCGCCGGGGCCAGGCGTGCCCCGGGGGTCCCCTCAGCACCCCCCGAAGGGCGGCGTGTCGGCCCCCAGCCCCGCTGCCTGGGGAGAAGCTCCCAATCCCGCCCCTACCGGGGCCGGTCTGCGCTCCGGGCTCCCCGCGCCGCCCCGGTCGGCCGTTACCGACGGTGGGTAGCGCCCCGGCCGGCAGCGAGCGAAGCCAGGCCGGGCCGGGCTTGGCTGGCCTCCCCGCAAACACCCCCGCCACCGATCGATCGGTCGGTCGGTCGGTCGGTTGTTCCACCCGTCCACCCCCCACCGTCGCCAACCTACGGACGGAACAACGCCGGTGCCGCCGCGGCGGGCGTCCGCTGCGCCTGCGCGGGGATTGCGCCTGCGCACTGCCGGCGCCGAGGCCGCCTCCCGGAGATGGGCAGGGTAGGGCGCGAGCAGGGGGCACTGGGAGGGACCGGGGGCCGCGTTTGTTCCGTTACCGGGGCTGGGATGCGCTTGGGTCCGTTCGCCGCTGGCCTGCGCCCCACGCCTCTGGGGGTAAAGGCGAGGCGCGTTGAAGGCGCAGCTCAGTAGTCAGGCGTGGCCAGCCGGTTACTGCGGCCTGCCGAGAGCCCCGAGCCCGGTTTGGTTGTCTCCAGCCCGGGCTGCCGTCCCGCTGGGGTGAGCTCCGAGGGGAGGCGTCAAGGAGGGCCGTGCTCACCAAACCGACCCCTTGCAATGGGTGTCGCGGCTTGAGGGTGGCAGGCAGGCCTTGCTTTTCTGCTGTGTTACCGGTTTCCTGGGCTTCGGGGTTTGGCAGCTCTTTGCGGGGTGTTCAGTGCTTGGTTCTGGCTCTCTCTGAGGCCGGTGCGGGCACGGTGCAGCACCCATCCGGTACCGAGATCCCGTAGGCAGCAAACAACCAGCAACGGGGCTGGGCAGAGTTGGAGGGGACGGAGGAGCCGTGGGTCACAAGCTCATCTAGACTTCTAAAGGTCAGTAGCTATAAACACACGTACATGTCTGCAATTAATAATAACAGGGTAGTTTTATATATTCATCAATCTGCAATTCTGCTTGGTAGTGTTCTTTTCAGGTGAAGTAGTTCTCCCTTTTTGAGTGGATTAGGAAAATCAAGGGTTTTCATAAAAGTTTTAGATTAATAGAAATTGGATCAAAACTGGAGCAAGCCTGTAGTCCAAACACCAGCCACATGTTTGGGGACACAGATGTGAGAAACAGCATCTGCTTTGTGTCACAGATTTAGCTGTACTTGCCTGCTACGAGGATGGACAGCGAAGTGCAAAGGGATGGCAGGATCCTGGATTTGATCGATGATGCATGGAGGGAAGATAAATTGCCGTACGAGGATGTGGCTATCCCTCTGGTAGGTGAATTGCTATTTATCAATCTGAGTTAAGACCGGTGTGTTTATCACAGCCCCTTCCACAAAACAGCAGAGCCTGTATTGCTTGTGGTGCAGTTCATGTGTACTAAAGGTTCCCGGGATTGAGCTGACTCGCTCTTTTTCTCTCCTATACGCCAGTCATTCCTGCGTGCATCCTGACGCAGATGTTTCTCTCCCCATTCCCCTGACCAGTTGCCAAATCTCCTTGGAACTGGAGTGTCCTTCCCATCACCCAGTTCTGGGTTTGGCATCAGGGAGAAGTATAATGGTCTGTGCTTTCCCTTCATGTTATTAGTGTTTGAGTGGCTTCCCAGTTAATTTGTAGAACAGAGAGCATCAGTCTTATGCTGACAGTTGCAGTCTTGGTGACACGTTATTTCCACTTTCTGAAATTCCCTTAAAAGAAGCTGAAATTTTTTCAAATGTCTTCCTAATCAGTCTTTTCTGAATACACTGTTGCCAGTTCAAGGATAGTAGTGAACTGGCATCTGCAGTGGGACTTTAGCTTGTAGCGCTGCGTCCAATGCGTGGCAGCTATCTTTCCATCCACTGTACAGCTTGTTGTACAGCCAAGAGGCCAGAGAGGTGCCGCTGGGGAAAAGCCACCCGCCAAGTCCAGAGCTGAAGCTTCAGATCTCCCACACTGACGCCTGCCTTAGCCATTTTGAAAC
This sequence comes from Vanellus vanellus, assembly GCF_965231255.1. Lineage (NCBI taxonomy): Eukaryota > Metazoa > Chordata > Aves > Charadriiformes > Charadriidae > Vanellus > Vanellus vanellus. The sequence goes on along the minus strand of NC_138913.1, from coordinate 28,292,673 downwards.
TAGCAGGGAAGTGAGAGGTATCTGAGGATTTTCCCTTTCCTTGTTCTCTCTGGTACGCAAGCTTTACCCTGGCTAGCACTGACAAAGCAGTCGTGCTAAGATCATGGGGACTGATAGGCTGCCGGTTTCTTTTAGCACAGAGACGTTTCCAAATTGCGAGTGACGTGGCTCAAGCTTTATCCCTCACACCACTGTATTTTCAGAGAGGGCAAGGAGCAGCTACACACCTCCAAAATCCATATATATGGCACACAAGTTTTCCTGCCAAGATTTGGGGTTGAGGGAATGATCTTGCAGAACTGTGATCCTTTGATATGAGAGCCTAAACCCCACTTTGTTTGAGATAACCTTTATTAGGCAGGTCAAATATTATAAACTACTTCCTTGCTGACATTTGCCTTTACCCTGAGTCAAGTCAAGCAACATTACTGTTTCTTTCCTTACAGCCATCTCTTGAGCTACTTGCAGGCACATACAGATGGCAGCCTCAGAGCAGGAAGCCTCACCCAACTAACAAAAGAAAGAAAGGCCTGGCTGTGGATATAAAGGTCCCCAGAGATGGGATTGGCTCTGATCACATAGAAAAAACAGCACAAATTCACAGGAGGCTTATTCAGTGGGACTGTAAAGGAGCAACCGGAATGGCTGTACAGTGGTATTTGAGCCTGTCCTGAGCATCTGATCCAGTGCTCACTTGAGAGATTCCCATGAACTCAAATGGGCTCGAATCATATGCTGTTTTCAAAACTGAAACATTTAGCTCAGCTCATGCTGGGATTTCCAGAAATCTAGAACTCAGAATTCTTGCCCAAATGATACCTGGCAGAATAACGCACACGCTGTGCGACTGCACCAATGCAGCAATACAGAAAACAAATAATCTAAGGAGAGAAAATTAAATCCCAGTTAAACTATACTTCCTCCTTACTGTGTCATGAGCAGCTCTGTGTTGCACCTGGTAGGGGTTTCAGACTTCTGCTGTTGATAGAGCACAGCCACGCCTGAGTTCAGCATGTAGAAGGAGGAAGGATTTCTCCCCTGCCATAGGAAAGTAACATGTTACCCAACCAGTTGTCTTAATAACAGCTATAATAAATGCAGTGTCTGTATTCTTGGCAACAGCAAAAGAAACACATTGCAAACAAGCCATGGAATAATTGCACCGTACTATTATTTACTTATTTTGCTTTTGCTATATATTCTCCGTCTTCACTGCGTGTGCAGTCTGAGTGTATAGCAAGGCCCCAGGGTCCTGGAAAACCAATTTACCTTTCAGATTAAGCACCATATTCATGTGAAAAGAAGACTGTTCATAACAGGGCTTAGTAATATTTTTAAGTGGATCAGTATGTATGATACATATTGTACAGATGCACCCTCTGGTCTCCTTTGTGGTTTTTTGTATTTATCCATATGAAGTCTTAGTGACCTGCTCCTTTCAGGTAGCCTATTATGTGTGGAATGCATTGTACCTCTGTTTTGTTCTCAGAATGAGCTTCCTGAACCAGAGCAAGACAATGGTGGCACAACCGAGTCTGTTAAAGAGCAAGAAATGAAGTGGTCAGATTTGGCTCTCCAGTATCTCCATGAAAATGTTCCGCCCACGGGAAACTAGTGAATCAGTGAGATCTCATGCAGTGGATGCATGAATGCAATATAAAAAATATTTTTCAGCTGACCATCGTTGTCATAAGCTTCTCTAAGGAGAAAACAACTTTTCTGAAAAAGGCCTGGATTCAAACAATGGTTCTACTCCCAGTGACCAAATGCAGTATAATGAATGTGAAATAACAATGGCTATCTGACACCTCAGAGCTAATATCAGAATGTTTCTCTTGGGGAAAATTATTTCATACCTTCTGTTAAATTGTTCTTAAATTGGTACCAATTCTGATCTTAAATGTTTTCTACCTGTGATAAAAGAACTATTTTTTACTGTCTCAAGTTGTTATTGATTTCAAAGCTTATGATGGGATCATTTCTGACCCTGAAGGCTTATGTCCCAAGAAGTATTCCCGTGTTTTCTGTGGTTAGAGTTCAATATACATAAATCAAGTAACCCTAAGTCAATTGTTTAACTAGTGTGTGGCTGAGGAAGGTTGTGCGAGGCAGGCACAAAAGATTCATCAACAGGATTTAAGAGCTGGAAGTAATCTGTAAACACAGGGGGTTATTTGAATGCCTCATCTCAGGATTCAGTGGTGGCGGTGGACATTTCCAGTGCCGAAATCCTGGGTATGTTTGCCAATACACATACCATAAACAGACAGTCTAATTTATGGTAAAATGGTGGTTACTCAAAATCATTCTTTCCACGGGTGATTGAAAGTTACAAGGATGAGCCTGACAGTCCCCGTGTACCACCTGTTGAACTGATAGCTGCTTGGATGAGCTGTCTCAGATGGGAAATGGAAATCTGAGGAAAGTGATGGGGAAAAGAAACAAGCAGTGCTTAGCTTCAGGCAATAAACTGTTACTTCTTTTTATGCTGAGAAGAAAGGCAAGGCCCTTTGGATTTCTTTATCTCATTTTATCTCTGATTCTCAAATGTCTTTTGCAATAGGTAAAAGCCTTCTGTTCATCTTGCATGTTTCACTGTTGGACCGATTCCTTTGCACCATTGGCAGAACTTGCTAAGGAGAAAATATTTTGACAGAGTTTAGGATTACTGGTAGAGGTGAGAAAGGAACTGGAAGGAAAACAATGTTTCAAATTATTTTCTTTTCCCAGTGCATCAGAAAAAGCACTTTCCTGGAGCTTGCGGCTTCCAGGCTCCACAGAAGATTTTTGGTGTTTTTTCTCAATGCTTATCCTCTTCAAAATAACAAACCCCAACTTTTGCCTGTGTGATTACTGAATGGAATCACAGCGCGGCACATGTCCTGTGAGACTGTGATTGCTGAGCTGCATGAGGATGGAGAGCTCAAGGTGCTTGCGAAAAAAAAAACAGGTGTGTTGCTGGGTGCACTCCTCTGTCTGAGGTGTAAGCCCTGCCCACACCAGACAAGCAGCACGCACTTGTCTGAACAAGAAGGAGCTGCACACAGCCAGCAGGCAAGAGTTAAGGATTAACCCAAGAAGTAGCACAGTCGAAAAGCTTAATATGTACAGTATGGACCAGAGAAACAGCTATGCAGCTGGGAGCTGTAATAGTTCAGCTCCTCACTGGATCATCACCTAGGGGAAAAAACAGAGCCTGTACTTAATGAGGTGTTTCTGATCCTCCCCATGTTCCCTTTCCCTGACCTATGTTAGGGAATTTGCTAAGAAAACATTAGGCAAAGCTATGACACAGCTTCTATCCAGCAGCCATCCCTGTTGTCTTTTCCCCTCCCCTCTCTCATCCCTTTACAACCTTCCCATCACCCTCATCTTTCCAATTTTGCCACTAGATCTTCCAGCTCCAATTTCAGACTTCCTTTCCAGCCCCTCACAGTTGTCTTTGCATCTGCCATCTTCTTCCTCCTGTCTAGCAGGGAAAAAAAAAAAAAAGCCTTTTTACTTGAATTACAGCTGGATTCATGAGTTTCCAGCAGGGCTGCAATAAAATGTGGAGGGGATGCCAGATGTATGAGTCTCATCTAAAACAGCAGTTGCTTGGCAGCCTGATGGAGACCCAGATTGACTGGAACTGTTACGTTCCCTTTGCAACAACATAGCATTTGTGCATCCACTTCCTGCCTGAGATGACAAGGGTCATCAGGTTAGAAGGGATGCTGGACCACAGTTCTCAGGAGCGCTGAAGGGACATGGGAGAGTAGGGATTGTCATGAACGCTACCAATAGGTAAGGCCCTGTGAAACCAAGTGCTGGCCCTGCCCAGATGCTTATCAGACTTGCAGTGACACCTACGTTCTTTGCTGCCTTTTGACATTCTTTGTAAAAGACAAACAGACGTGCAAAAAATTCATTAGTTTCAACACGTGTAGTCAAATTGCTGCTTACAGCGTGATACCAAACCATTTGTGTCTTTGATTAGTCATTCCCCAGGGCAAGCTATATTTAAAATAAGGAAACCTAGTAGAATAGAAGGTGCCCCACCTTTTTAAGAAGAAGCTTTAGTTGTATAACTGAAGACTGGTCTTCATTTCTTAGCTAACTTCCTCCTTTCACCACACCTACTGTTACTGGCAGAAAAAGAGAGCAAACTCTTGTCAGAGACAGCAAACACATGCCAAAGAAATTGTGGGAACCTTAAAATCTTTTACCTGTAGAAGTTCCATGTGGAAGTCCATATGCTGCGGCTGTGTGTCGTGTTCGTCTACCTTTTGTATGGGGTGAAAACAGGTAAGAAATCAACCATTTGTTTTGAATGTTTTTGTCAAATGTAACACACTTTCTGTGCTTTGCAGAAACGTGAATATATCTACCCTCTGCCTTATAGTTACTGCGTAGGGTTTTTCACTAGCATTATTTATTTTGGCAAAGCAAATTACACTGGTTACATGAATATAGTCAGCTCTAAGAGTTCCAAATGCAAAACCAGAAGTCATTTTTATTATCTTTTCTTCACTTTGCAAACATTTCTCTTATATAAGTACTATCCATCGACACTGAAAATGTCATTCGAAATCTTCAGAGAAGAATGATTTCTTTTCAGCAGTGTCTTATATGACAGACGCGAACGATGAATTACCATTTATGAGCAATAAGCTTCATTTGATAGCCTCACAGCCCTATGAAGAATCAACCTGTGTAACAATAAACAAATGTACTGCCTTGTGTTAGCATACACATGGGAGCAAGTCAAGTTATAGCTCTCTGCCTTGTAGGGAAAACAAACAGGATTAAAAAAACCACAGTAGTAGTATAAATACTAACTTGTATTTCATAAGGTTCTCTGGAGTAATCTTGGGGTCGCATTTTGATTAATTTGTTAAATATGCTGTAGGAAATGTAGTCATAAGAAGTGGAAAAAGAGAATTGTGTGAAAGGGCACCAAGGAAGCCCAGTGAGATACTGAAGACCAGTTAAAGAGGTAGAGGGCACACTCTCTCTGTGGAAAAGTGATGGAAACATTCACTAATACTACTGAGATTTGCTGTATGGTAGTGAAGTGTGCTTAAAGCTGAAGACTCATTCTTAACGCATAAGACCAGTCTGTTGAAACACCCTAAAACGCCCAGGCAATGTGACAGTGTTTTGAGTGTCGGTGAAACTGCAGACACACAGAAACAGCAACATGCTTATCTGAGGTCCACACAAGGTGTTGACTGGGTGAGCAGCCCCTTTTATGGGCTCTGCGTGGCAAGAGTCTCCCAACGGCCACAGCTAGGACAACTACAAATCTGACCAACTGACCACTGACCCACTGAAGTGAAAATCTGTTGGAACTACACTTTGCAAGAGAACAGACTGGCAGAGTTAAAAAGTTCAGCATGACAGCCTCAAGATCACAGCCCCAAAATGCAACTACTGCAAACCCTGCCTGTCTATAGGATGAATATCCAGGAAGAAAAAGCCTCCAAACACTGTCTCCAAGAAAGGAATGAGAGAGACCAGGGGAATGCAGGCCTTAAGTAGCACTGATTACAGTAAATACCATGGAGTCTGCCTGGGATCATTCTCATGACCGCAACACTCCCACCTGGGAGTATATAACTTCAGAATGAATATATATACACACACACATATATATATGTAACTTTGGAACCAAGTTATTCTGAAAATGCTGCTCCTGCTGCAATAGCACCTCAGAGGCTGATCTCAAGCTCAAGACAAAAGATGTCCAGCACCCATGTAGGAAACAGATTGGTATGTCCCCTGCTACAGGTGCCAAGATGTCAGAGAACCTTGCCTGGGAAACTGCTGTTTGCTGTCCTATTTTACACATCAGGAAACTGAGCAGAGGGAGAAAAGTGAACGGCCCCAGACTGTTCAGCAAGCTAATGGCCAAGACAGGGGTGGGAGCAAGTTAATGGGACACTGGGTTAATTGCCACATTTATTCACCTTTCCTGGAGGGAAGTGGTCTGTTGGACACAGGTTAAGTACAGTGCTAGGCTGTGAGTTTCCACCTCGCTTATTTGCTTGCAGAGTTAATCTCAATAAGCCTCTTGCCCCATCAGAGAAATCTTGTTGGAGTTTCAAAGACACTTCCAGCCATTGGGGTAGGATTCACTGTGCTTACCAGAATGAAGAGCAAAGCCAGGATAACTGGCTGTCCTCATGTGTCAGCTTTTGTAACACATGGTGGATGAGTCTGGGATATGCACCAGCCTGCCAGAAGAGAAGCTGGCAGGTTTTCCCCCTGCTATTAGCACTGATTTGATTTTGTTAATCAAAATAGAACAAATCTAACAGACTTGGTGCAGCTATAACAACGCTTTTTAAACAGTTCCTCTGTTAGGTACTAGCAAATGGTGATCAGCTCTTTTAAAAGCTCTCCTTTACTGAAAGGTTTGGGCTGTTCTGGTGACAAACATAGTGCTCCTCTGGGCAAGTCTCAGCACAATGCAGAAGATACAGAAACAAATTAAGCAATCAGTGCAGACTTGCACCATATAGAAGTAATTCTTGCCTGGCATTTCTGCCTGAGTTATTACAGCTTCAGTGGCGGTAAAGATGATTAACAATACTATATAATAATACTTTACAATAACTAAAAAAATTTCGAGTTATTAGTAAAAATTAAATATAGTTGTATTTTTTTATGTTGCAGTAGCACCTAGAGGACAGTCATTGAGTATCACTGTGTACGCTGGTGTATACCAGCAAAAAAATGCTAACTTTTCTCCGCTTGTTACCTTGAGATCTCCACATGAGCAGTGTCATAGGAGAACTCTCGCTGCTGTTTCTCTGGAACATCTTGGCACTGTAAGAAGGAGGTGAGAGCAAGCTGGTCAGGAGACAGCCACCCAGGTGACCTTTACTCTTGCAAGCAGGGCCCAGAGTCACACTGCCCCTGGGAGCCCTGACTGAAGCATTACGGGGCAGAACACCCTCTATTCAAAGGCCACTGCTTTCAACTGATGTTCATTGGGCCTGCCTGAGGGCTCATTTTCCACCACTCCTGTCATGCTATTCATATTTTATCATAGGCTTTATACAGGAAGGACTCCCTGGATTTCAAATGTTAAAATTTATTTCTGAATTTATGGTAGCAATTTAAAATATCCAGTCGGACTTAACTGCAACATCCTTTTAGCCTATTAACTTTTATTTCTGGAGCTCCTGGGGCTTCTACAAAGTAATTAGCAGAGCTGTGGCAACTGAGCAGATCATTTTATGTGCTGGGCACACAGCATTTATTTCACTCTCATGCTCCTGATTTCCATAGGAGGAGAAAAGGGAAAGTTGCTCACAGAAACTGTGAGAGTTTCATCATTTAGAAATTAAAATGCAGAGTATTGGAGATGTGCTAAAGCACAATTAGCTTACAGTAGCTGCAGGTTTTCTAAACCATTCTACCTACTGCACAGCCCTTTAAGCAGCAAAGATCAGGAAGATTTCTCTAGCAACTGCAGCCTGAACAATTATTGCAGCCCAGGGCGTATGTGTGAGAGAGACACTCTCTCCCACAAGGTTCTTCAATAAGATTAAGGGGATTTGAGGAAAAAAGATTGTGAGCCAGCAAGAGGCTACAAAACCCGGGAGGGCCTTCATAAGCAGTGTCTGGAGACAGTTATTCCATTCCCTGCCAGTGGCCTGTTGGAGATTGTATTGGATTCTGAAGGCTCAGCTGGTGTTCTGCTGGAAAAGCAAGGAACAAAGACAGGCTTTCAAATGGCAGAGACTGCCCCATAAAGCAGCACTTACATAAAATTCAGTTACTCTTCAGCTGTGTATAAAGCCATATCAGTAATGTATCTCATGCAGTCAAAGGGTGTCCCATTTTGCAGTCTGAAATAGCAGGCTGCATCTGCAAATACAAATGAAGCACTGAGCTGACCCTCACAACAGCAAGAACCTCTGCAGCTTGTCAGCTTCAGACTGGAGTTACTAGCAAACCATGAGGGTATCTCTTTACCCTAGAACCTGTCCAGAACATCTGCATGTACTCTCAAACCAATACAGCGATCATCCTAGTTGTCAGTCTCTAATACTTTCCTCACACTAGTGGGATTTTTGGAGAAAGTCCATGCCACCTCCCAGCTGCTAGTGGAAGCAGGACTGTGCTGTTTCAGGGAATGCTGCTCCGCAAAGGTACATTTGCTGTCTTTGTTCTAACACGGCAAGAAAACCTAAGTTTCAGGGTAACTCCAGTCATGAACATGATGGGAAAGGAAAGGAGCAGCCCCGGCTCAGACAGCTCACAACGTTATGTACCTGTGCCTGGGCAGGGCTGGCAGGTAGACAAGGTCAAAGCAAACGCATTGGTACTAACCTCAGGATTGCCACACTGTGCTCTTTTCAGACCCTGGGGAGACATGCCCTGCATTCACAGCTCTCAGCTTCGGCAACGCTTTAATAGGGACAGACCTGAAAGTGAAGCTGCTGCTCTACACCAGACAGAACCCAAACTGTGCTGAAGAGCTCGATTCAACAGCTTCCAAGTATCTAGATGTGACCAAGAAAACTACCTTCATCATCCACGGATACCGACTCACAGGCTCTGCCCCAGTCTGGATGCCTGAGTTGGTAGATCTCCTGCTTACTGTAGAAGACATGAACGTCATCCTTGTGGACTGGAACCAGGGGGCAACAACTCTCATTTACAGTAATGCTTCCAGAAACTGCAAGAAAGTTGCTGAGATTCTGAAGAAACTTATTGATGAAATGTTGGTAAGTTGAACGCGCACACTAGGATATAGTCATTAACGTGCAGTATGTAAAGGGCACAAAGGAACTGTTTAAACACAGCAGGATGTATGGAAAAAAGGAACTCCTAAAAAGGAACGCATTCATTTTTGGAAGTGCAGCTATACTGCAGTGCCAAATTCTGCCCTTGGACTTGGTACAACAGAATTTTATTGCAATACTCAGTTTACACTCTAAGTCTCTACATTTCTGCATACAAAACTCTACAGATATGTTTTCCCATACACAGAAACTCCATTTCCACTTGCTGGATGTCCAAAAGTCAGCTTATGAGGATCAGCTACAGTTTGCAGCTCCTCTAAGCTGTTGCACAGGCACAGGCAATGATGATGCTAGAGCATGAGGATCACTGTGTCTGCTAATGCCTTGCAGGAACCACATGTGAGCAACTGGAGTTGTATTCACAGGGCCCATGAATACTTATTCCTACCCACACCTATAGTCACTGCCCCAGGAAAATACAACCATTGCCTGAACTGTTCTCATCACAGCTCTTAGATACGAGCCTCAAACATGAGTGCTGGTTGTACTGTGGGTCTACCAAAGGGTCTCCCAAATATTTACACAGAGTGGAACACATAAGGGGAAAAGTAGGGAGATGCATTTACGTTCCTCCTCCTGGTATTTTTATGCCTTTCCTGTACCTAAAATCTGTGATCACGAGTACTTTTAAATCTCAGGTTGATGGAGCATCACTTGACTCCTTGCACATGATAGGAGTGAGCCTGGGAGCACACATCTCTGGCTTTGTGGGACAGATGTTTGATGGTACACTTGGAAGAATCACAGGTAAGCCCTTCCTCCCATCAGTCCTTTAGCTTCAAGGCTAGCTGTCCACCATGAGTGGAGTGAGCTGCACAGCACTGAAGTGATGCCAAACACATGGATCTGTGTTGCAGGCCTTGACCCAGCAGGCCCCTTGTACAGAGGAAAGCCACCTAGTGAGAGGCTGGATCCTACAGACGCACAGTTTGTTGATGTCATTCATTCGGACACCGATGGTAGGTGCCATTTCTCCTCTTTTACCATTATGAAGAAACCTAGAGACTGATGGAAGAGTGGGGGCTCTGGTAGGCAGCAGTGCTGGGGGATCCTTGGTCCTTTGGCCCAGGAGAACAGCAGTCTCCTTCACTGGTGCTGTGAAGGATTCCATGGTGCTGTGTTGCCCCCACTGTGCTCAGCGCTCACTTGGGAGCTGCTATTTTATTTGCATTTCAAAACACGCTGCTGTTTTATAGCAATAATAGCCTGGTGGCCCATGAAGTACAAGGATGTAGGCACTGATGCAGGAGTGCCCTGTTGCTACCGCAGCACACAGTCCTGCCGGAGCAGTTCCACAGTAACGTCACACTGTGGGGTCAGGCTGCCACCAAGGTGCAGCATCTCAAAAGCTAGTCAATGCACAGCAGATCAGTTATCCCCAACCCCGTGGCTCCCTGCGTGATGCTTCCAGTCTTCATACCACCTCCCGTGGGCTAAACCTTCCTCTGGGGCAAATCTGACATCTCCCTTGGCCTTCTCCTTTCCCAGCCAGTGCACAGCACGGCTTCACGTCCCCCAGCCAGGCCAGCAGACTGATGCAAACCCTCCGCTCTGCTCCCACTGGCACCCTACCCCCAGTGCTTGGCTTTCCCACCTCATCGCTGCCTCTTGTCTTCTCACAGTCCCACCAAGAACTCAGACTTCAGCAGCACAGCAACACCCAGTGTTTCACACGCCTTTCCCTCTCCCGCAGGCAGCGACACAAAAAGCCAAATTTTGTACTGTCACACACACAGACTTATTTTAGGTATTTGATACCATTGCTAAAATGACACAGCTGGGTCACAACCAGTTGGCCTGCTGCCTAGAGATGAATGACATTAATATTCCTGCACAGGCAGGCATCCTAGAGCTAAGTAACAATTACTTTTTCAATTTAGTTATTATGTTTCCTTCTTCTGCCTTTTACGATTTAATATTCCCTCCCCTCACCCCCAATATTTCCTTTTGTCAGGACTAGGTTACACAGAAGCACTAGGCCACATAGACTTCTACCCCAACGGCGGGACCGACCAGCCTGGCTGTCCACTGACAATATTTTCTGGTAATTAATTCTGCCTTGAATTACACAAACACTGACAAAATTATTCCAAACAGAAAAGAGGAGAAGGCCAGAGAAACATCATCACCGCTTAGAACATACATGAAAAACATATTCTGGGAAAGCCATGACAGCAGTCTCTTCCCAGCACTGATGTGGCACACTGACGTAACAAGAGCTTAGCTGATGTGTACCAGGCAGACATGAGTCAGATGTGATCCTTCTGCTCTCTGTCACAAATGCAAATAGGATTGATTTTCCATGCCAAAAGTTATCAGGTAGATTTGCCCCTTCATTTTGTGCTACGTTTAGAAAACTCGTGGGATTTTTTTTTTTAATTACTTAGAACACTTAGAACACTCAAAACCCCAAGCACTAGCAATGGCAAGAACCTGTTCAGAAAACAGGTTCAAGATGAGAATGTGGGGTAGGCTGTTATACCGAATCCAATGCACCTTTCTTGCCAGTCTGGCAAATAGAGCCCTGGTCTTGAATGCAAGAAAACTTTTTTCCTTTCCAGTCCCGCAGCAGAATTGGTTTTGTGAAAGCTGGGTGAAGAAGAAAAAGAAAGGCAGTAATGTGAACTCAACCCACATCAGGCCCAAGAGAATCTATATAGGAAACCAGTCTGAAACAAAAATCCATAGGAAACAAGGCTTCACTCATTTTGCTGCTCATGCAACAACTCATTTTATTAGTTATGTCCTTCTAAAGAGTTTTTTACACCAAAATGGAAGGCCATGTGCAAAAAATATCCAGCTGTCGGACCTGAACTCAGAGAGAAGAGGAGAACACCTGAGACTGAGTAGGATCTATAGCTGGATCCTCTGGAACTGCAGGAGCAAAACAAACAAATATGTTTTAGCAAAACAAACAAATATGTTTTTAAAACCAAAAAAGACAAGAAGAAAAGTAAAGTAGACAGGCAGAGCTGAGCGCACACAGTAAGCGGGCACTAGCCTCTCCCTCCTCTGTTCAGCCACAGCCCCGTGCCACCCAGTGCAATCCGTAGTGTTCAGACTGGTCAGTGACTGTCCGCTGGTGTGTCCTTATTTGCTAGTGAATTAATGCTTTTTTCCTGAGAATGAGCATTGCTAACAAAATATTTCTTCCCTGTGTATGATTAAGGATTGCAGTATTTTAAATGTGACCACCAGAGGTCTGTTTTCCTGTTCCTGTCATCCCTGAAACAGAGCTGCAATATCACTGCATACCCGTGTGACTCCTACAGGAATTACAGGAATGGCAAATGTACAAGCTGTGAAACTTTTTGGCCTATGCCATGCCCCATCGTAGGTAAGGATCCAGGGAATGTAAATACATACTGAATACATATGTCTGACAGGGCTGCCCACCATTCCTCTAACTTGGTGTGTGATAAATGTTTTGCTAAAGGACTAACACAACACGGTGCTTTGCAAAAGCATGCCAGTTATTTCCACTGAGGTTTTTGAGATAGTCTCTTCTTGGCTTCTGATGAGGTACAAGCCTCTGCTGCAGGCAAAAGAGGGCTGAGAAATTTCCCTGCTCTTTGTACGGTCACATCACATTATGATCTAGAACGGAAATACACATGTAAAGGATCCAGAACTAGAAAAGCCAAAACAAGACTTGGGATCTTTACACTACAGTCACAGAAAGAATGAATTAAAGTCTGTTAGTTTCAGAGTTTGAGGGATAGGGTCACGTTCTTGCTAAACCAGAATCTTTTCTAAGAAATTTTCAGCACCGCAAACCCCTCTTGTCTCTAAAAGGAATGGCAGAGGGGTGAACAAAGGCTATTCTGTTTTTTTGTAACTGACCCACAGAGGTGTCCCAGCCTGGATGTGACAGCCCAGCTTCAAGCTGCCATTTCTGAAACATTGCTGCTAAAAAACCCAACACTTCCAGAACTTGCAAAGCTAAGGGGATGATTTCCATGCTGCGCTGCAAAATTAAATCCTTCTTGACCATGGATATCAGATGTGGAAAAAGATCAATCTTAAAATAAGCGCTGAACAGTAACCAGTCATATTTAGACACTCAGTTGGCTTCAGTTACACATGTAAAACTAAACCCTGGTGTAAGTCTACAGAGTATGGAAGGACGTGTCACAGTACTACCTTGCAGCTGGCAAGCAATATACTATTTCTTAAATACTTGGTTTGTTACTTTCAGCAACTTAGTTGCTTATATACCTGTGCAGTAACTCTCTGTTTCGTTTTCAAACTGTCACCTATAGGTTACTATGCCCATAAGTGGAAAAGCTATTTAACGCAACAGAGCCATCCAGTGACAAGTATGTTTTTTGATACAGCGGACAAAGAGCCATTTTGCAGTAAGTGACTACGATTTCCAAGATGATTTTTCTTTGTGTATTGCCTCTTTCAGCAACAGCCAAGCAGAGATGGTTAGCTGCTATTGGCATTGTAGCCAGCATTTTAGAAACAAAGCCAGTGGCTGCTGGATAGAATTGTGTCCATCTGCAGTCTTACATTCCTTAGCTGCAAAACTGCCTGGTGCTGTGAAAGTCAACTGCTTGCTAGAGATGTGCGAGAACAGGCTCATCTTGCTCACAGTGCTAGGAAATGTGTTGAGAACACGCAAACGAAACATGAAAGGGTAGTTCCCACATTGTGTTTCAAAACAACACACCACTGTTGTGTGCAAGTAAGAGGTATGTGGGAACAATGAGAGTCAAAGATGTGCTCTGAGCTGAAGAGGTGAAAAACCTACCCTGGACAAACGGGAAAGGCACAGGGAAAGGGTCCAGGCAAGGGGGAACTGGTGAAAAAAGGTTTCACCCTCATGATCACCACCACCATACCAAGCCATAGGCAGGGATTATGGCCTGTGGTCCAGTGCTAGTCAGCAAGTGAATTCAGTGAGTTACAGATCAGAGTAAAGAGCAGATGGTTCTGCTCTGTGACAGAGAAGACAAATGATAGATGCTGAGATCAGAAATGAAAGGGATCAGAGTCAGACAGCAGACAGAAAAGGCAATCCGAAAATGAACAGGGAAGACGGGGAGTGAAAGGCAGCATGCTGAAAGCCACACAGAGAGGCCATCTTGCATGCCACTTGTATAACTGTTGCTGTAGTGCTTTCCCAGACATCTCTTAATATTTCTGTTAGAAATCTCTGCAAAGGACAAAGAAAGAGTTTTTAGAGATAAACTGAATGGGTTGTGTCAGATAAGCAACTGGAGAAAGACATCCCCAACTTGCAGCTCAGCTCCCTGACAGGCATACAGCCGAGCTGGAAAGCAGAGTGTGCAGAGTCTAACAAACTCTCTCTCTCCCCCCTCAGTTTATCACTACTTTGTGGATATCATTACATGGAACACAGACACCAGAAGAGGCACCTTCAGCATTGTACTAGCCGACAAAACTGGGAAGAAGGCAGAATCTAAAGTTAATCCGTAAGTCTTACTGATCTGACCATCTGTAAATGTTGGCAAATCACTTGGTACAACTGCATCTGGGAGGAGGTAAGATTTCCTCCTCTAATTTCTCTGCTGACACTTGATAGTGTACATGCCTTAGGGCTTTCCTGGCACTATGCAATTTTCACAGGCTCCCCCGAGTGCACACCAGTTGACTGCTCAGCACTTTGGTTTGGGCCCTTCTCTGCCACCTTAAGGACTGAAGTGGACAATCTCAGCCAGCGGTACGGCTGTCCTAGGCTTGCACTAAAGCAGGAGGAAAAATGCATCCCCCCGTCTTCCCTTTTCTGGGAGTGTTCCAGGCCAGCTCCAGGTGCCCAAGACAATGATGAGAATTGTCCGAGGATGAACCTCGGACTGAATATGTAACATCCAAATCAATTCATTCCACTTGGAGAGGCAAAGTAATGACTGATGTTTATGTGGACATGCAAATTCCTGATTGATCTAAACACACTTCAGCCAAACAAGTCCTGCTCAACTAGTTCTCCCAAGCGTCTCTAACTGCGTATTCTCCCAGCCATATCTTCTTGCACAGCAGCAATCTGCATAGCTCCCTGGGGCTGCACAACAGGACCACCCCGCTCTGCCAAGCGCTTGACAGCCCACCAGGCAGCACACCTACACACACACATCATAAACACCTTTGACAGGTTAAAACTTGTCCTATTTGTCAGGCCTCCTACAGCTTCTAAACAAGGCCAGTCATTTTGAATGTTGCAACCAGGATACACTTCCAGTCACATCTGCGCACTTCACCTTCATAAGGGAAACCTTAAACCATAGCCATACAACCAGCTACATAAAGCATGTGTTGCGTGGCCACAGCGTTCTTGTAAGCAGCTCTGCTACTTTTGCCCCAAGACTGGTGCAGTTTTCACAGACATCTCAAAGCGGGACTGGCCATTCTGTCAAAAAGGACCGAGATCAAACCACAGCCCTGCAAGACTTCATGTCTCTGCTATTTTCCTATCCTGAGAAGCTGGATTACTCTCTGTTAATTGTGGTCAAGGTTTCATTGTTTCACAGATGCTTCTGCTGCATTTGCCAGAACAGAACTATCAGCAATTTAGTTTGGGGCCTTAATACCCCCAAGGTACAGTCTTCCGTTTGTAGAGCTACCTCAGCTATACAGCATTGTTACAGATTTTTATATACACCAACCTATTCTGTAGACTCCACGGATGACTCGGTGCTCAGGTCTGCACAGCCAGCCAGGTATGAACATCATTTGGGTCTAGTCCACACAAGTTCAAAGCAGAATCACAGTGAGGATTCTGCTTTGGGACCAGAATAAACAGCACCAGACCTCTGTGTCCCCACTCCCACACCAAATAACTGAGTACAAAAGTGGCTGAGGAGGTTCACACATGGAGACCTGAATCCATATCCATTTCCTGTAAATCAGAAACTAATTGTAAGTTCAGTCATCCTCCTCCTGTAGCACTGTTTCTAATATTACACTGAATATATTAAAAATGGTGCTATTCCCTTGGTGACTCTCTGACACGTTGTCTGCTTTATCTTTAGAGAAGCTGCAGCCTTTCAGCAGTACAACCAAATCACTTTGCTAATTGGATTCGACCAGGACTTTGAAAATGTAGAAAGAATTTCCTTGACATTTTCCACAGGATCTGTCATTGGCCCAAAATTCAAACTCAGAATTCTCCAAATGAGGTTCCGGTCACTTACAAATCCAGAAAGGTAAGCAGATATTTACAAACCATTTCTGTTGTTGCAAACTGGACAGAAGTAAATAAATGTCCCAGATGACTGACCTAGCTGACTTCATCCAGAAGAACTATATTTATTTCACATTTAATAAGTCTTGCACACATATCTTGGGAATAAATTCTGCCTTTAGTGCGTGCATACAAATCCCATAGCTGAACTAGAACACAGAGGTTGTCTTACTCTACTGAAAACATGTAATTAGCGGTCTGACTCTGACGTGGCCTGACATTCTAACCTTTGGTGAGGAAAATGACCTTTGAGTAGCTACAGAGAAGCTGCACAGGCCTGAACTCTGGGCTGAAAGTAAATGCGGCTCACAGGGAAATACAGATGTCCAGCCCCAAATACACATTTTATATCCCAGTCAATTTCTATGACCAGTCAAACTGGGAGATTCATTTACTCCTGGAATTCCAGTAACTGGGAGCTGCTGTGCCCCAAAGCACTGACTACTACCCCCAACATCATCAGGCACCTACCAGGTCATTTGCTGATGAGACTTCTACAGCTGCCTTAGTCACCTTGTTAACTTCTGTCTGCTCTATGGTCCTACCCTTAAACTTCCCTGATTTTTAGGGCACCTTTGGAGGAGGGGATCTCTGCCTGAGCCCAGCGATTAGAGAATCTCTTAGGTTGACCTTGTGTGCAAGGACAGCATGTGGACATCGAGCCACACATGCTTTAAATTTGGGTCAAAACAAGGATTGCACATCACAGAGTGAGAAGGGTGGAGCAACAACAACAACAACAAAAAAGATAGAGCTGCAGAACACGTTTCTTTGCAGTTCATGAAGGTCTGCTACCTTTACCTGAGTCTTAGAATAAGGAAAAGATTGTGCATGTCTAATAAGCAAAGTCCTTCTCCAGCTCCCCCTCACAGACACTCATTCCCCTTCTCCTGTCCTACATCTCCACAGTCACTTCCAGCCCCAGATCCACATTTAATCTTTTAAAAAGTAGATGCAAATGCCCAAACATTTCACCAGAGGTTGTCCACTCTCCCCTAGGAGGTGCTGCCACAGGCTTTGAGTCCAGTTTTATGACTATTTTAACACCATTAAATCATCAGTCAGTGCAACAGGGAGGGATGTCCTGCTCCCTCTCCTTCCCTGTGCCAGGGCTGATGCTCACGTGGCTGCAGGTGAAAGCCTGGTATTTCCTCTGTTTCTCGGCTGGGCTAGCTCTAAGCCAGCTCAACGCCTGGTCTCGGCTCAGAGTGGCGGCACACTCCCTAACGCCGACACCAGGGAATGGGCAGGAACTCGCAGGTGGGCAAGGGGAGATGGAAGGACGACCCCTTCAGTGGCCATGCCACTGCAAACGGGCTTAGAGGGAACCCTGAACTCTGTAGCCAACACCTCAGTTCGCTTGCTGTTTTGTTCTTCCATGAGGCCAAGCAGAAGATAATGTAAAACAGAATGAAAATACGCTCAAGGTATCTCTGACCTTGGTCAGGCTTGAAGGCCATCTCCTTTTAGGTGGACTTCAAACCAGTTGTCTTGAGAATGTGACTTATTTTACATAAGCTTCCCCACAGGCTGGGAGACTTACCCAGGGGACGATGCCAGAAGGGCCAATTTTTCACTTTTGGCTGGCATGGGCTGTGTTTGGTTTTTTGGTTTGTTTTTTTTTTTACACAGACCACAGCTGTGCAGATACGACCTCGTCCTGAGGGAGAACACCAAAAAAACCTTCAAGCCCATCCCGTGCTGGAGCAGGAGCTAAGGCCCGCAGGCACTATTACTTCTGAACCTTCTGCCTGAGCGTGGCGGACATTTCCACGGGGGACTCACCTGGAAGTTCCTCGGCCGCCTTCTGCCCGAGCCGCGGCGGGGCCCTTTTGTCAACGCAGAGATTTATAAACGGGGCTGCAGAAGTGACAAAGAAAGAAAGAAAGAAAGAAAAAAAAAAAAAAAGATAAAAACGATGGCGCTGTGTGGTTTTTGGGGGGCCGCCTGTGCGCTGAGGGGAGCGGCCTCGCGCGCCGCCCTACTCTCAGGGGCCGCGCGCACCGCCCTGAGGGCCGCGCCCCGCCCTCAGCACCGCTCCGCACATGCGCAGTCCGGCGGCGGCGGGACCCGGCGGCGGCGGAGCCCATCGCGGGATGTGGCGGCGGCTGGCGGGGCTGCTGCTCGCCTTCGCGGCCGCCACGGCCGCCCTGTGGCTGCTGTCGGCCCGGCTGAGCGCGGGGCAGGCGCGCAGGTGGGTACGGAGGGGGCGGTCGTGAGGCGGGGGTGAGGCGGGTGGATGCTCCGGTGCTCTCCGCGCGTTCTTCCCCTCCCTCCCCTCAGGCCGCTGCGGTTCCCGTCGGACCTGGAGGAGCTGCGGGAGCTGGCCGAGGCGCTGCGGGACTACGAGAGGCAGCACCGGGGCGCGGCGCTGGCCCTTTTCTGCGCCGCCTACCTCTACAAGCAGAGCTTCGCCATCCCCGGCTCCAGCCTGCTGGTACGGGGGGGCGGCGGGGCCGGGCCGGGGCCGGGGACAGGGCCGGAGTGGGGGGGGATGCGGGGCGGGAGCTGGTCGGAACCCCTCAGAGAGGCCCTTTGTCCCCGGTGCTGGCTGCTGGGACAAGGTGCAAGGTCGGTGCCTTGCTGGGTGAGTCACGGCTCCGCCGATCTGTCCGACGCCCTCGAAGCCAGAGCGACCGAGGCTGAAGGTAGCCGAGCTGAGGAGGCACGCGTGTCTGTGGGTGTGGGGGGGTGCGTGTGTGTGTGTGTGTCCCCTCACTCGGTGTTGTGCCCTGGCAGAACGTCCTGGCCGGAGCACTCTTTGGGCCGTGGACCGGGCTGGTGCTGTGCTCGGTCCTGACGTCGGTAGGAGCGACCTTCTGCTACCTGCTCTCGGGGGCGTTCGGAAAGCAGTTCGTCGTCTACTACTTCCCTGATAAAGTGGCTCTGCTGCAAAGAAAGGTAAGAACCGGCTTGGTTCTGCACACACCCAGAATGGCCCCTGGATGAAGCTGCTTTTTGGGTTGACTTAGTAAAAAAAAAGAATACGTGCAGGGGATGCATCAGGTCGGTTAAGGGCCTCCTCTGACACAATCTAGGAGCAGACTGGTCTGCTGGGAGAAAGCCTGTTTTCAAAGGGGGAGCATGGAAAATCCCCGATCCCAAGAAAAATCAGAAGTGAGATAATGGATTAATCGGGAAGCCCCAGAACTGCCTCCACCCATCCTGTGCTGTGTTGTACAGCTGGAGGTGCTCTGCTGTTGACTTCCCAATCTCTCATTCAGGTTAGATCCCATTTTCACCACTTGCATGAAAGGGGCTGGCTCACCATTAGTGTCCCATACATAAATAAGCTTGCCACTTGTCATCAGTTCTGAACTGATGTTACATTGCGGCATGTTAGAAAGAAACTTAAATTCACTTTAGTATTATGGACATTTCAGGTGTTAGTGCTGTCTGAAGAGCAGAAATAATTTGGAACGTTTCTCTTGGTAGGTAGAAGAGAACAGGAGCTGCTTATTTTTCTTCTTGTTGTTCCTGAGGCTGTTCCCCATGACACCAAACTGGTTTCTGAATCTCTCAGCTCCCATTTTAAACATCCCTGTGTCCCAGTTCTTCTTCTCCGTTCTCATCGGTAAGGCCTGGGAGACTGTCTGAGGGGGCAGCATGACATTGCCTTTCTGCTCAGCACCGAGCTTTGGGGTGGTATGCTGAGCTGGGGAAGGCAGAGTGGCAGGGTCATAGCTGTGATTCTGCCCCATTTAACTGTTTGCCTTTGTCCTACTCTTATACTCAGAAGTCTTGGAGCATTTTGCAAATATGTGTGCATCACCAATGCAGCAAAGTTTTGAATCACACCCCATTCTTTCTGTTATGAACACAGACCCCTGCGTCTGGACTTGGGCAAGGGCATGTTTGAGCTAATTTTACTTGGGGGGGATGCTAACAGGCTTTTCTTCTGCTCTGATTCTTTCAGGTCTTACACCATATAATTTCATCTGTGTGCAGACAGGAGCCATTCTCTCACAAATCACCTCTTTGGATGCCATTTTCTCCTGGGCCACACTGCTCAAACTGCTTGCGATGGCTGTGGTAGCATTGATACCAGGGACCCTCATCAAGAAATATAGCAGGAAGCACTTGAAACTGGACGAAGACAAGCATGCTCAGTTACTCAATGGCAAAAAGAGCTCATGATGGCGCAGGTGCCCCAGATGTCGGGGGGGCTGCCTCACAAAAGCTGCAGGCCTCTGTTCCTGTGGGTTATATTCTGCATGCACTGTGCCACCGTGGACCAAGGACAATTGCAGTTTTTAATCATTCCTCTCATCTAAGAGGAGGTGTAAGGTTTTTATTTTTAATGAATGTATAACTGTGCGTGTATCTGCACGGAGAGCGCTATACAGGGGCTTTGTGAACACTTGAAGTTAATGTACCTGTTTCCTTTAAATCAGCCTGTCTCCAGTGTGCCTGAGGGTGTTCCCAGCCCACTGTGAATGTATTAGCAATGGAAATAAAATATCTGGAGTATTAGCATCCCATGAGGAAGGCAAATCAGAGCCCCTTAGTCCCTCTCAGCTCTTGAACACAGGGGCCGAGCAGCGCACTCTCTCCCTGCCTGTGAAAATCACAGGCTTCCTTTAGGCTCCTGCATTTCCCACCCCAGTCCAGCTCTGTGAGCCCAGCTAGTCCTTGCTGGTCTAAGAGCTGCTGCCCGCTCAGAGAGGAAGGCAGGCTGGTTTTCTGCCCAGCCTCATCCTTGGCACTGAGAGTCTGCAGCAACAGCAGCTCTTGTTCACCACCACTCTAGGAACAGTGTTTCCCAGCTCTAAGCAGGCCCTCCTGCCCTCTCCAAACCCATATTTGTTTAGAATTTTTGGCCTAAAATGACAAACCATGCACTTCTGTGCTGTTAGGTACAGTAGTATAAGTACCAAGTTGAGAAAAAAGTAATGATGTTTTAGGGTCCCTGCCCCTTCTGTAGGAGAGCTTGCACAGACGTACAATACTCTTCCTCTGTCATTCAGATGTTAAGCTCATCCTGCAGCAAAATCGTTCAGGATTTGGGGCCAGCTATGAGCTGCCTGTTTGTGTCATTCATATGTCACAACATGCGAGATTGCTGCTACTCCCCACAAAGACTAAAGGGGGGGGGGGGGGGGAAGGAACAGACATGTCTGGCTTGTCCTTGAGAAGCACCATTAAACCTACACGTTTGCTCATGTGTAACTAAAAGGTTTCCAAATAAGCTGGTAGGCTCTGTCCCAGTTGCTGGAGAACAGTAGCCCCCAGGGATGACACCGTGCTCCTGGGTTTTTGGTACTTGCACCTCCTTGCTCTACTACCCTCAAGTGGAGGGATAACTCATGGAGAAAGTAAACTTTCTGGCATGGAAGGGGGCAGATGGGAGAGCCCAGAGCACTCGGGAAGCTGACACAGTGAATGCTTCATCCTTTTTAGCACCTTCCCTGCCAGCAGGGATGGAACTGAGTGGCACAGCAAGGTTCCCAGGACAAGAAGTCATGGTTGGAGCTATGCCCCAGCTCACAGTGCAAAAATCGCCCATTTGACAAGAGCAGAGACAGTTGGGTGCTTAGTGGGCTATGTGTGTCTGACCAAGCCTCTGCCCTGCTACTTGGAGCTCCCAGGAGTTGCAGTTTAGCTGTGTTCAGACACAGGGAAGAACAAGCTGCTCGCTAACATTGTGTTAGTTATTAAAAGGCTTCATGATGTTATCCCAGAGTACACAAGAAACCATTCCCAGATCACCAGACCAGCCTGAGAAGCATTGAAGTACACTGGCTTTTTATTCCATGCATTGTTTGCTTTGATAGTCATTCTTGTTTCCATCACTGTACACTGTTCAATACAAAAAAAAAAAAAAAATCAAGTTTGTATCAGGAATCCGCAGAGCAGGGAGGAGAGAGATGAACACTACTGGACAGGGCCAAGATGAAATGGTTACTTAACACGACAGTGGGGAAGGCAACATTCAGCTCTGGGAGAAAATCTAGGCTAGCGTTCAGGAGCTGTCAGCAGCCATGAGAACTGTATCGGGGTAGTGGGGATGCTGAAAAGGGAACCCACGGTTTACTTGTGTCCTGCAAACGCGGTGTTACTGCAGGGAGGAAGCGGGCCAATTTATGCCTCCCAGTCCCATACCCTGCGAGGAGACAAAGTGCAAGGAACCGCAGCAGAGGTGCCCATACAGCAACGTGGAGATCACCTCCCTGTGCAGTTCTGGGGAGGCTTCCCTATGGAAAACACCTGTATTGCCTCCTGCAGAACTGACAGCAACCGTGCCAGGAAGGCAGGGGGCTGCTGAGCCACCCATGCCCATAGGCAGGCAAGGGCAGGAGCTGTGTGGGCAGGGGGAGGCTGGGACTACATCTCCATAGGTACAGGGTGACGCGTTTAGGCAAGGCGGGGGCAGCCCTAGTGGCGGTCCCAGAGGTACACTGCGTAGTAGGTAGCAGTTAGGAGAAGCGATGCTGGACCATAACAGTGTATAGAAACTAGAACTAAGTGTGGCAGCAGGCAACCTACGTTGCATTACGGTTGGACTCAATGATCTTAAAGATCCCTTCCAACCTAGGCAATTCTATAACCTGAAGGGTTCAGCTCCGCTTTTCCAGGCTGCAGAATGGGCCAGTGCATCCCCAGGCAAGGACAGGGAGGAATCAGCAAACACCCAGGACAGCTGGCCCAGAAGGGTCTCAAAATCCCACACGTCAAAACTTCTACGCCTCTCTGCAAGCCCAGAGGAGCTTCATCACATGGTGGAGGAGCTCTAAGGCAGAGCGTCTCCAGAGGCGCAAGGCCTGGCATCTGCTGCTGGGGGGGACACTTGAGGGTAGTTCTCAACCTCTCTTTAGTTTAGTCTTCCTCTTTGCGTGCGTGTGTTATGTGCACACAGTTCTCCACTGCTAAATTCCTGCATCCCAGCCTCCAGCCTCCTGAGTAGCCATCTGTCCCACCTCTTCCACACCAAAACCCCTCTCACACCACACCAGCAAAGCCATCTCTGGCCCTGCCACCTCTTCCTGCCACTGGCCGAGAGACAGAGAACATTCGGGAGAAGAAATGAGGGATGGGAAGAGAGAAGAAACAAGAAAAAAAAGCCAGGAAAGAGCTTCACTCCCCACAGCATGCTGCCTCCACCCAGAGCTGAGCATTGGGGCTGCAGGCAGGGGTGAGCCGGTCGCTCCCTCTCCAGCAGCCTGTTTGGTCCTGCACGGGTGATCCACCATGTGGATCCACTGCTGGCCACCCCTGATCTCATACCTACTGCCCACAGCAACTGCCCTCCTCTCCGCTTGTCCTTTCTGGATGCTCTTGCCAGGGGATCTGGTGAGAGTTATTCCCTTTGTGATCAATTCAAAAGCCCCTCACTCCCAGATCACCATTCCCCACCAGCTGAAGGGCTGCCAACTCTACCGGCAACACAAGCAAATTGCAGCATTGACCACGAGGCATATCAACAGGGCCCACGGGGCTGACTGCCTCCATCCCTCTCAGACCAGTCTTGACAGGTTCTCTGCGCCGGTATAACAGCATCCTTGGAAATCACAAGAGGCAGCAACTACTGACAGCCACTGAGACCAGCTCGTCTCCCATCCCCACCAGCGACCGGGGAGAAGGTAACATCACACAAACAGATTACAATTGTGCTAGCGGTGAAGCCAACCTTCTGATCTACAGAAATGATAATAAATAATAAAATAACATCATAACTTAAGATCTGTGTGTAGTCCAGCTACAAAAATTTAAAAATATGGGATAATTTAACTCATACAATACTGCTCTCTGTATAAGTAAGACATTTTCCTTCATTTTGCCATGAGGCTATAAATTACCACAGTTAAATTCAAACCAATATTTTAACATAAAATGTAAACAAACAAAGCAACAGAAGTACCTGTCCACGGTGCATTCCTGCCATTCATCTCAGGCTGGCGTGCCAGGCTGCGGAGCAGCGCCCGGCGCCAGCCAGCACGCTAGGAAGGGCAGAGTGAAAGCTCTTGCAGGGGGACATCAACTAAGGGGCAGGGGGGAGGAGGAAACGAACGTGCTCTTATCGTTTTGTTCTCTTTAAATAGTGATTTAGAAGAGTAGTGTTTGAAGGGAAGGCACTATGAGTTCTATCAGAAAACAAATTTTTCTCATCTGCCAATGCCTCGGCCTGTCACGTACAAGGACTGTCCTCACTTGCACCTGCAGAGTTTCAGCTTGAGGGAGAGACAGAGGCCCCAGGGTACACCCGAGACACAGCTGTGCCACAGCCGCCACCAAGATTCCCTGTGCACCCTGGTTTGCACAAAGCCTGACATGAAGGGCAGGCAGCTGTTAATGCTTTCAAGAACGTACAGTGAATAAGGAGACAGAGCAGGGCTGATGCTCTTATCTAGGCCAGTGATTCCCAGTCTTCCCCCTCAACACACAGCTCTCTGCTGGTTATCGACGCTGTCGTGGGTGAGAGACTGCTGCTCCAAGTCCAGTACAGGCATCTCCAGTTTCCTCCCCAGAAGAGTGCTCGGGCTCTGCAGAATGTGCTTTCCACGGTTTGCAAGTTCTTGCTTTCCCAACACTGATTTGATTGATTTCTTTGACTGACTGAAACAGACAGGAGGTAAGAGGAGGAAATAAACTGGGAAATGGCACACTGCATCTGGAAGAGGTTTCCCTGCTCAACTGGAGATCGACACTGCCAGAGTGAAGCAAGGACGATGGTAAGAAGTGCTCTTATACCAATTCTCGAGAGGACGAGGTTAGAATACATTTGCAGGATCTCACAACAAAATGCTGATTAAAAAAAGAAACTAAAAATCCGTAAAATAAAACCCACTATTACATTCCTGGGGATGTATCGACTCAGAAGACCCTGGATGTTAGCACCTTGGTACCAATTTTCTCCAGGAACATGTCCACATTCTGATTAAAAATGACCCAGCTGGTTATACTGAATACGCTTTGTTCACAGGTTACCCTACAGTAAGGTCTTTTTACGCTTCCTCATTTGATAAGACTGAGTGGTTTAGTTTTCTTGATCTGTTCTCCAATCTTCAGGGCCACGAGGCCTGGTCCCCTGTGAAAGCAGCAAGAGAATCCCCCGGCGTCTGTACGCAAAGCTGTCCAGGCAGGACTCCCAGGATGTTTCTCTGTAATGTGCTTGCTTTCTGAACTTTTGTGGTTTTTTGCAACAAGTCTGTGTGTCTATAAATACAATCCACTCTTTACAGTAAAAAGTGTTAAAATGTCAAAAAAATAAATATCCATGTTACAGTAACTAGATTATTCAATAAAATACATCCCTGCCATTCTTGATTGAAATGCTCAAAGAGAATTAATTTCATTTGGACATTTTCCAGAGATTCGGGTTATTGCAAATCACTCCTGGGGTGGGAAGGAGAAGCATCTTCTCTTCCTGTAAAGTGTGATGAAGGGGAATGAAGTGGAATCTCAGGGAAATCAAAATGCCAGTACCAGGAAGCTTTGGGGGAGATCTGTATTACCAAGTAGCAGAGCTGCAGGGCTTATTGGTCCTGACCGTGGCATCAGAACACTCCCCTTCAGAAGAGTCACAGTCTGATTCTCCAAACTGTGCTGGGTTCTGCAAAGCAAAAGGAAAGGGGAAGACTTGAGCAACATTCCTGCACTGCAGATCAACCACACCATCCTAATCTGTAACAGCAGACAGGCAAAGGAGGAGAGACTGGCAGCACACAGGAGACAGCCACAACACCCAAGCACCCTACCAAAGGTCACGTCTCCCCTCAACAAGGGAACAGCAGAATAATATCTGGTCAGAGCACCACCAAACACAGACGGAGTTACAAGAAGGTGGTGCAGCAGGCTCTGCCCTACCCCTCCCAAACACTTGAAAGACAGTAAGAGGAAGAAAATCGTTCTAGCTTCGTCAGCAAGGCTGCCAATGCATAAGTTTCTGGCAGACAGTTTATAACCCTTCCGTTTCATTATCTACTTTACATGCTATTTTTTATCCCACTTAATGTAACTGAAAATCTGATGGCCTCCCAATATCACACTCATCTTGACCGGCAAATTATGTTCAGCTTTCTTTGCACTACTTTCCCCTGTCTACTAATACGGCCAAGCGTGAGAAAGACTGGGTATGGAAGCAGTTGCTTCGCTGTAGTACATCTACCACAGCATTTCCTATGCAGTCATCCAACTTTTTGGCCCTTGGATTCTTTTACATAACATTTTTTTTTTTTTTAACTCAAAAGGAGGGGGATTGCTGAACTTACAACTCACCTCACAGCTGTGTTCATCCGCACAAAGTTTGCCCAGAGACATCTGAGTCTTGACTCTCCGCACCGCACACTCTTTGTCTGAAAGCCCATCGGACTGGGTGGAGATTTCAATGGGGATCTCTGGCGTCTGGGACAACATGTCCTCCAGCTTCTCAGCCAGCTCATCTTCTAGTTTGGTGGCCAGCTCATCCGGGCTGTTCGAATGATCGCTTGTGTTCCCCTCCTCTCCGTCTGACACAGAGAAGTTTTCCGAGCTGAAGGTTGAGTAGGACTGGCAGCTACTAATGCAGCGGTGAGGTCTGCAAACCAGAATAGTAGTTCAGTTTTTATCACAGTGCCTCTCATTGCAGAGGAAAAGCAATTTCCTGGGTGCCGTGTTTGGCTACTCTGCTACAACTGGCCTCGACTCCGGGTGCCCACTCAGCCCTGGGTGAGCCTGTCCCCAGGAGCCCACTGCCAGCTAGAAAAGTTGCAGCTTCTCAGTGGACAGGTTTCTGCGCGTTCTCTCACTGCCCAGAGTAAGAACAAGCTGGCGAGCCAGCGCAGCGTTACAGTCTGAGCACAAGGAACTCTGTTTCTGACACACAGCAAGGGTACCAGGCAGCTTGCTTTGGAGACGTATACTACAATTCAAACATTAGTAGTGCAGTGAATGCCGAGCGGCTGCTATGCATCCTTACACAGGTTCCCCCGGCAAACCTCCCATCTTCCTTTGTGAAACGTGCCATGCAGAGCGGATTTTTCCACCTGCACTTTTAACTGGCACCTTCAGCACACCAAGAATAGAGCCCACTCACTGGAACAGGCAGCCCAGGGCGCTCAGTCCTGCTCTACCCAGCAGATACCGCTCAGACAGTGCACACAATACTGCCCGGCTGCTCCTTTGCACTGGGCTACAGGCTTGATCCTTCCAAAAATGTCTTTGGGCAAAACAGTTCCTTAGCCCTAGAAAAGGCTTTACATCAACTCTCCAAGAGCCTCTTCCCACAAGATGAACACATCTCCAGCTGAGTCACCACTGATCTGCAAGGCTGGCAGCAAGAGCTCTGCAAAGTGTCGGGCTGCCTTTCACACCTTGGAGCTATGGAAATCTACCACCTTTTAAATGATTTCGTTCAAGAGCCACATCTTTAAATTCATCTGTTCTTATTTGTTCTTGTCTGCTACATGTTCATAGTAGCTGATCTGCCCTGGAGCACATTTTTTCTCTAATAGTCCTTTTTCCTAAAGAAAGGCTGTACTGTAGGGTTCAAGCTAAATTCAGCTGGGAATATCTGCACTACCTGGCAGTGATCCCGACAGCCAAGCTAGAATTTAGGTACGTGAGCTCACGGTTACTTGAATGTGGAAATTGCCTCATGTCAGGATTCAACAGTAATGGTACAAAATACCAGTTGACTGAACATGCCAGGAGACCCACAACAGGTCATCACATCGAATTCAGGAAAGGCAATTTGTCTTCCAAGTTAGTATATCACAGAAGAAGCAACGATCACACAAGAACTGTTTAAGTCAGAAAACTTATATAGCCTAGTATTCCATCTCCAACCCAAGGCAGGAAGAAATAACCTGGGAAAAGTATGAGAACAGGGTGTGCAGGAAGAGCCTGCTTTCTCCTGGCATATCCTCCTGGTTTGTATCGTTCAGCAGATCACATTTCCAAGCT
Organism: Vanellus vanellus; assembly: GCF_965231255.1. Taxonomy (NCBI): domain Eukaryota; kingdom Metazoa; phylum Chordata; class Aves; order Charadriiformes; family Charadriidae; genus Vanellus; species Vanellus vanellus. The sequence goes on along the minus strand of NC_138913.1, from coordinate 28,264,785 downwards.
GAAGATCAAACGTGGCTGACAGTGCTTAACAGCCACTGATGGATCTATACACCATAAATTTAACACATACAACTTGTTTATGTTTTGATTTCCACAGCATACCTTGACAACGAGCTCCACATCTGAAAATGTTTCCAATGGAAAAAGCACTTCCTTCTGTTCATTTTAAACCCCGTTTGCTTCGCTAGGTGTCCCTAACACGAATGTGAGTAATCATTCCTTCTCTATTTTCTCCACATAACTCACAATTTCACACTCCTCCAGTACTGCTTCTCCTCCTGCTAGACAAAGATTTCTCATGGATTTAATCCCTTCTTCTATGGAAACCATCTCTAACCCTTCTCGTCACACTTCTCAGTACCTTTTCAAATCCTACCATGGTCTTTGAGCTGGGGCAATGAAGGCGGCATTTAGGATTCGAGCTGCAGGTGTGCTGTGGATGCATACAATGGCAGAGTAGCTTTTATTTTCTTCTCTGCTCCTTCCCTAACCACCCTTAGCCTATTTACCCACTGGATCACTGCTGCACTTCAAGCAGCTGCTTTCATAAAGCTACAGCACCAATTCCATGATCTCTTTCTCCAGGACTGTAAAGCCCACTATTACAGAGGCTTAGGTAGGAACGCCCCCTCAGGCTTATTTTACAGGCGACACCATGAAATTTGATGGACCGTATTATCACCTAGCTCTTCAATCCCATTTGAATTCCACTACAAAGATGCTGGAGTCAGCCCCACTGCAGCAACAGTTAATAAACAACATTTGAATGATTCCACCAAGGGTCCCAACATTCAGCAAGTCTGATTCTGGTGAAACAGATGCGGCAGCTTATTTTCATAGGCTGAATAATGTTATCAAGTGTGGTCAAGTTGTGCTACAAACAGCCTGCAGCAGAAAAGCTGTGCTGGAGAAAACATCTCCCAACAGGCTGAAAGCAGCGAGTGAACAACTGAGGGTGGATGGGACGCGCTGAATGCAATTCTGCTCTTTTGCCAGGACCTTCCACAGTTTCAATGCTGGCGTGCAGCTGCTATGACAGTTCTCCTCCTGAGTTTTGTCCCACCAAAGACAGATTAGAGTGAATTCACCTTTTACCTTTGTCTACGAGGAAACTCCACTTCACTGTCTACTTCGCCCTCTTCCTCTTCTGAAGAGTCATCACCGCTCTGGCAGAAAACAAGGACAAGAATGATATCGCATTTGTGAAAGAACAAACATGCAACTACACGGTTGCCCCTTGGCCCTCCAGGACAAAGTCACTGTGTCAACGGGCTGCAACAGTCTAAACAAGAAAATAATCTGCATATCAGTGAAAACTGACTCAGACATCTTCATATAATAAAATAATCATCAGATTATTTCAGGCAGTCTTAGTGCTGCCATTTCTGAATTTGAAGTGATTGACTTTGAAATACACTGGAGTACTTTAGCAGGCACTGAGTACATAACGTTCCAGATTTTTACAGAAGCAAATCAAGTAATTAGTATCACACTTAAATCCACATAAATTATTGAGCTGATCTGGCACTCTTGGCTTTACGACTTCAACCCTTTTCTATACGAGCTCATTATAGAGCAGGATGGGGGATGACACAGCCTTTGCTGGTGGGTTTCACCAACTAGAAAACTTGAGTTTTGTTCCATTATCTACTTCAGTGAGCACAGAACCTTTTATTCACCTTTTCCCATCCAAATCTACCTCCTGCACTCTTGTTTTTTTTCACAGCCTCCTCCTATCCTATCTAAACTGCCTTTATCTCATCCCATCCCCTTGTAATACGAGGTCCTCCTCCTCCCTTTGTTCTGGGCCCAAACCACACTCTTGGGTCTGGTACCCATCCTCTTTTCCTCCACTTTTCCACCCAGCCCCAGTTTTCCTGCTCTTTGAATTCCACTCAGACTGGTTTGTACTTCTCTCACCACCTGGATGGAAGCAGGAGAATAAAGAACAACTCCATTTCTGTACAACTGTGCTGTAACATCTTTTTGACTCTTGCAAAAGCTTCACAAAATACATGAGAACTACGACTTTTGGTCAAAAAGGGACAGTTTCTGGCAGGTACAGCAAAAGACCATGGCAAATGTTGAATTTCTGTTCCAAGACACAGAAGTGCTACAGACTCTCAGTGAATCTGATCCATGATATTTAACATCACCAAAAGAATGCTTTTACCCCTTCCTTTGTTTTGAGAAAGGCTTGAAAACATTGAGTCTGTTTCAACAACAAAAATTCAGTAGACCAAGTTTCAGCGCAAACAAAAACTGGCTAAATTGCACGTAACAGAGAACTAAGCCCTATGAAAACCACATGTGACAACCCTCGTTATTAGCAATATACTCTGATATGCCTACAGTACTTTGCTCTGAAACTGACTTTAAAAGTATGTCCAGATCACAAAGCAAAGTTCAGATAGGCCTGATTTCTTTAAGTTGAAGTTGTACACATAACTCTACCGCTATATGCATGGGAAACACAGCTTTGCTACTATCCTATATCCAGACACCAACCTATGCTCCACACCTTCTTTTGGTGGAGAGGGAAAAGAGGAGCAAGCTTTGGGTTTTTTGTCAAATTACTTTGCTTTTTCCGTACCTTTTGAAGGGGTCTCGCTTTGCAAGGCAGCACTGAGGAAGCCATGTGCTGGGGAGTGCCTCGGGCGGATGCTGACTGACAGTTGCTGAAGCCCTCTTCCTCCATCTTCTCGATGAACTGCGCGTTTTCATATAGGGAAACAGATGTTGGTGACTGAGAATGGCTCATCCCTGTTTCAACTGATGACATCTGTACCTGACCACTGTCCTCTTCCCTGCACTGAAGACAAGAATTATATGGATCTGTTTTGCAACACTCCCAATGATCAGCTTTGCTTTCTTTGCTCTCCAGGTTCCTTCGGCAATCTGCTTCCATGGCAGCGGAGATGAGATCGGGGCTGGAACCAGACATCCGCCTTTGCGCGTGGTTACTGAGAGGGCTCCGCAGCGCTGCTGCAGGGCCAAAGTACCTTAAGTTGTTTGCGCAGTTGGCAATATCTTGTCCGTGGGCGTGAAGGCGTGAGTGATGGCCGTGGGGATGGCTGTGGCCAGGTTGCTGCGGGAGGCCGGGATGATGAGAATGACTATGAGGTGGAGGTGGGGGTGCATCATCTTGCACTGGCTGGTTTTTCAAGATCCCTGCAAAATCATTGTAGCTGCCTTTGCTGTTCCCTCGGCGGTGACGTGGCTTACTGCGGTAGCGGCTTTTGCCACTCAGTGTTGACATTTTGGGACTTCCTGAGACTGGTGAGCCATTGGATGCTGCTTCTGTGCTGGGTATGCCCTCTGACTTCAGCAGATCTGGCCTGAAAGATAGTCAGCAGAAGTTACACATTAAACCACACACTAAGAAAAGACATCAGCTCAGAGCCAGGATGAAGAGGCAGCTGTAGCCATAAGCACACTCTGCTTTCTAAAACCTACAGGCTTCCCTTCCCTTCAGCTGTTTGACTTCTGCATTTAGTTTCCTTTGATTCTCTCCACTCAATGTCCTTTCCATTCAGCTCATCATGCTCTATGCTCCTTTCTTGCTGCTTTTTCCGATATCTGCCACATACTCTTCTTTTTCTGCTCTTATTTGGATGTTCTGCTCCCAAAATAGCTCCCTCCTAAGACCTTGGTGTAGGGCATGTCTCTCACTATGTGCATATACAATGCTCAGCACAATAGGCTCCCAATCTGCTGATGGCCATCAGGCTGCTTATTTCAGAAGCATATGTGGGTATTAATTTAGAAGTGATTATTCACTGTTAATCAGGGCTCTCTAACTCCTGGAAATCCCAGAAAAAGAATAAAATAGGCAGCGCCTCTGAAAAAAAAAAATAAGATCTCACTTTCTGAAAGTCATGCAGAAGAGCTGAAAGGACAGCACGAATTCCCAAATCTCAAATCCCAATTTAATTCCTCAACAGTGAATCCATCCTCCCTGAGGACTGGCTGATTTCCACAATCCCTCACCGTGCTTATTACCAATCAAGTCAAGGATGACCTAACTGCTCTCTGCTTGAACAGTTAGGAATTTGAGACAACACATTAGATATCTCATGTCAAAGCACCATCATCTCTGAAAAAAAACATATGGACCAAATGGTTCCAGAGAGCTACCGAGGTAGAAGGGATGGCAGAATTCATCCCTTTTACCTTAAGATAATTAAACTGTGGTTCTGAGGATCAGACCAGGCCCAAGAGTGAATACCCCTTTGTCCTGTCCTGTGATCAGACTCCAAGGGAAGCAAGCTGCCTGCTCGTCTCAATGGGGTTCTACTGCTGGATCTCGGCACAGAACTAGGTTGTTACTTCTTACCGTTTAGTCTGGCTGCCTGGTTTATGCGAGACCCCTTTCCTCTTCATCAGCTTCTCCACTGTATTAGGGTGGATTATTGGTCTGACTGGGTGGCGTTTGTAAGTCCCAGGATATTTCTTTTCCACTGCTTGTTCTCTCCTAAAACATTGGGGAAGAGAAAAACCAAACAGATCAGTTCTCTCTTTATCCAACTGCAGCTCCTGCTGGACAGAAACACAGTTTCACTGGGAGCACAGTGCGTGCCTGTTTCTCAGCCATGGCTGGGCGCAACACAACATGCTGTTCTGGGAAAAGACATAGTCATTTTCTAAATTCTCTCTGCAGAGATCAGGCAGTTGGAACAGGGCCCTGGCACGCATTCCAGAAACAGCACTGCTTTTTCTCTTTACAAAGGGGCCAAAGGATGCCAACATCGAGTGGGAAAGGTGCCTTTCTCCCAGTCAGTAAACACTGGGTAGAGATACGTGCACAAAGTGGTCCGCAGTAATCTATTCTTAAGGGGCCTCTCTCTGCTTGCCAGCTCTTTCTTTACTCTGAAATTCTGTTAGGGGACACTAAATCTACAAGTACCACTATGCAGTTTAGAAATGAAGCATTGGTTTTTTTCTTCTCCTGTACATACTGCCACGTGCATGGCACACCGTTATGTCCAGAGATACATACTTTATGAGCTCCTTCTCACGGACCTCCAGCTGCAGCATAATAGCACTGAGCTCCATGTATAAGTTATTGGCTCGTTCCAGCTTCCTCTCATAGTGTTCACGGATATCCAATGCATGTCTGAAAAACAGAAAAGTCATTATTCCACAATCTAATGTCGACAGACCAAGGGAGGAGAATAAGGAAAAGTACAGGCGCTTTAGGAAAAGGCCTTCTAAAAGTCAACTTTGCCAGCTGTGTTGCACTTAACCCCAAACAGAGCTAACAGTGAATGATGATTAAGAGCTTGATACAGCAAAGAATCATGACATGATTTAGAAAGCGTTTAAGAGTCTTGAAAGAGTGGCAATGCTTCTGACTAGCGAAGCTGCAAATGCCTCACAGGCATCCACAAGCCCTTTGGCCAAGCCCTGATGATCCTGTTTGCACAGAGAAGGGACTAAGTCACTAAGTCAGCTTCTAAAGAAACAGGGGAAGAAGTCATCTGTTTGTATTTCATAAAAAGCAATATGTGCCTATAGCTGCAGGATGGTTGCAGAAGACATTTTGAACCACAGCTGACTAATGTGACCATCAAAAGCTCCCTAGGGCTCGGGAACACTGATCGACAACTACATCAAACTGGCTGAACAAGGTTTCCTTTGGTTTTTCAGGTTTGACACAGAACTGCTACTTGCTGGTTTACGTTTCTCTGTCATAATTGTATTTGCAAATTTGTATCACAGAAGATAACACTTCCCTTTCTTAAACATTCTGCTTTCATTTTTAAGTTGGTCTAATGTTCAAAATTAATTTCAGCGGGCTGACAGGGCGTTCATTCCCAGTGGGCTGGGAGTGTGTTCGCTTCTCTGGAAACAACTAACCCAAAGAAAGTATCGGGGCAGAGAAAACTCACAGCAAACTGCAAGATGCATTTTCCACTGAGATGGATGTACCTGCTTCAGTGCTGTTACCACAAACACCAAAGCTCAGGCAGAAATACTCCCAGGTAAACACACAAGCCCTTGCCCCTCTTGCTTGGAGCAGACTGTTCAGAGCGCCCAAGAGCAGGGACAGTTTCCACTGTTTCTGTCTCTCTAGCTTTCCCCCAGCCAAGCAGTGCTCAAGGTGTAGGGCGTGCCTGTGGGAACTTCAGTTTCTGGACTCACAAGGAATTTAGGCTGCCCGAATTTATGCCACCAGGAATACCGAGCTCTGTTTTGGGGTCCTCAGTACAAGAGGAGCATGAAAACAGTCAAGGGCTGGAGCACATGCCCTGTGAAGAGAAGCTAAGGGAGCTGGGCTTATTTAGCTGGAGAAGTGAAGGCTGAATGGGAAAAGTGAGCAGTAAACATAAAAGACTGTCAACAGACCTCAGCTCTTCTCTTCGACGACGAATCAATTCTTCATCTAGCCGGTGGATACAAGTGCCTTCACTTTTAATTTTCTCAAAGTGTTTCTTCACTTCTTCTCTCCATTCAGCCTAGGGAAGCAATTTAATTTCAGGTATTTACAGAGGATTGGGATCCCTGGTTGTACCAAAGAAAAACTCTCGGGCAACGTTCTTTGCGTCTGCAGAAAATTATAGGTTTGGGTTGAAAACACGTTTCTGTCATCTGAATTATTTTGGGTAACAATATTGCAGCATGGTTGGTTTCAGCATTTTCAAATGGTATTTCCAATTCTGTGCTCCAATTAGATCATTTAAAACATATCTGCATTTTCTAAAAAATATTCTTAAAAATTCCTAGAGCTCTTTTCATCCTAAGACATTTTCTTCCCTTTTGGCATTTAAAGTAAACAGAAAGGCTTATGATTTGGAAACCTATATTCATGACAATGATGATTGTCACCAGGGTGATACTAACTCTATTTGCCCCTTGAAACCCTGGTTCTTGCAGCTTTAATAAACGCACCCACTTCCTCACATACACCCCAATACTGTATAGATCCTCTACACTGGAGGCAAGGTTTCATTCTCATTCCCTCCTGGGGAGCAGACAATAGCTCGCTGGGTAGGGCTCAGAGGAATCTCTAAGAACGTACTTTTAGCTCTTCCCTGAAAAAGTGAGTCCCTTTGCTGCCCTGCAATAGCTCTTTGTCTCACTGGCTGCCCTGCTCACCTTCACCATAAACACAGCCATTCCTCTCTCTGCAGTCTCATGCCCAGCTGTACAACAGTACTGGGAGAACAGCTGGGAGCAGAACATCTGAAGTCAGTAGCATGAGGGAGAAGTGAATGAGACAACGTTGAGTTTCTGACTAAAGTCTGCATATGTCTCAGTTTGTGAAAGCATGGGTAAAAGATTTTAAAATACCCATCAGTTTGCTTCTCCCCGGGAATCAAATTGAAATCACGGATCTGGGCTTCTGCTGTACTCAGTGCAACCTCTGAAATCAGATCCTTGGAGCTGACTCTAGGACTCATGGGCTACAGCCATCCTTCCGTTACCTGTGATTTGAAATAGGTTTCCTGAGGAGTAGCCAGCACGTCAGCAGATGCGATATCCAGGTGCATCAGCGTCTGCCGGAAGGAGGGACGGTTCCGGGGCTTGCTCTGCCTGCAGCAAAACAGATAAATACCCAAGCATGAGATGAGGTTAACATTGCTAGCTTCTCCTACCCTTCCAAAAGGCTTTCTCAATAGAACATATTCTCTGAATTGTGTAGCTGACAGATTAGAGCAAAGGAGCTTTTCTGGTTTTCTGTTTTGCCGAGTATGAGTTTATTGTGCTAGAGGTGTTGTGTGTTCAGCTTTTGGTTTGTGATGATCTACTCTGAAGAAACAAAAAGAGAGGAAAACCATTTAAAATAGGAAAATGTGATCACAAAGTGAAAGACAGAATACAAACTGAAACTGTTCCTAACTTGTTTGCCAAGAAGAAACAGATCTCAGTTCATTATCCCATTTATTTCCAAATTTTATAATGGGAATATTAAATCTAGTGGAAATGATAATTTACACTCAACAAAACAGGGTGTATATAAACACCAAGCGTATCTATATTGCCACATAGCACGTGCCTGAGCCTACACCGAATTGTAATGCACTGAACAGCTCTCAGGTCACATTCAAGTACAAAAACATTTGTATCTTTGAGAAAAGAGAGCAGCACTCGTGCTTCAGGACTGAACCCACCAGACTTGCTGCGTGAATGCAGCGCTCAGGACAAGAAACAACTTTCTGCAGCCACCTCTCCCCTACAAACCACTTATTTCCACTAGGTGGGGATACAAGTGTATGTACTGGGTGTTCAGAGCTGCGCAAACTGCCTTCTGCCTTTTGCAGCCAGGCAGAGGAGTGCAGACACTGCAACAACACGACCCGTTGCAGCTCAGGGTCAGGGGGGGTAAACGGCCACTTGAGAAAATCCACAGATGCTCTACCCTTTTTCTGCCTTTGCGCCATCAGGAGGATGGCTGGCAAAACTCATGGAGCAGGAAAACGCCGGAAGACCACTTACACTCTGTGTCAAGATCACAAAGATAAAGCATTAATGCATAACCCAAGACAAAGAACTGCAACTCTAATCTGGTGTGTGGAGGAAACTAAAAGAGTTTTCCATCTCTGTATCTGTAAAATCTTGGTTTTATACAGAAAGCTCGAATTTCTCTTTGTCTGGTTCAAAAGCCAGTCATTTACAAGGGGGTTTCAGAGTAAAAAATAATTTCCTTTCACTCTGGAGCCAGCCTCAAGAAACATTACCCCTACTTTCCTTCCAGCTCCTTTTCTCACAGAGCTACCTTTTATCACCTGCTTTGCTACAAAAAAACAACCACCTCTGTGAAGGCTACTGAAGATGACCTTCGTGCTGCCTGCTCCTGATTCACACTGAACTCACGGGTAACTGTCACCCTACTGGGGCTCCCATCAAGCTCTACTCCCCCACTTCTCTCCTGTTCAACTCCTTCCCCCCTCACTAGCCCGTCTCAACAGTCTGCCCACTCCCACCCTGCCCAGTCCACCCAGCTAAACCAGACAGGTCTCCTCCTACTTCCTCTAAGCTCCAAATGTCCTTCTGGGGCCCGAGGCCTCCTGCCACAAGGAAGCAGAATCCAAAACGTTAAAACTTATTGCTCTCTTGACAAGTGTGAGAGTGTTTAAGAGCCCTCTGCTCTGGGCTCAACACTCCCACCTTGAATTGGTTTTACTGGGCATCTGGCAAGAGCTGGGAGGCAGCCCGAGGTCTATGTGGGGTTCAGGCTCTTACCAGGTCTGCTTCATGAGGATTTTGAAGCCATCTGGGCACGTGGAAGGGACAGGAAGGTGCAGGCTGTTACTGCCCACTCCCCAAATGATGGCTGAAGAGTCCACGTCCTTGTAGGGAATCTCTCCTGTAAGCAGCTCCCACAAAACGACCCCAAATGACCTGATAAAAAAATAAAGCAGGAAAAAATCTTCTGTGAACAGAAACATCTGAAGCTTGGAAAAAAAAAAAAAATAAAATCACTGGTTTTGTCAGGTATGTCAGGAAATTGCAAGTAGGTGCAACAGTGTTTACATACTTGTTTTTAACCAAGAATAGCTATTTCATACATGAGGTAACTCTTCCTCCTCTGCCCCAGCACAGGGCTGAACACCAAGCCACCCTGGTTTTCACCCACCCTTTGCTGTTTCTTTGTGAGACTTAAAAAATCCTGAAAGCACATTAGAAGCTCTTCTGTACAGGTGAAATCTTACTCCTGTTAAATGAAGAAGATAGACAGTTTTCCTGAGACAGTAGATGATCTGTTCTTACCAACAAGAACAGTCAAAAGACTACAGGACAGACAGAACTGGTAAGTGTCTTAGAAACAACAGAACAAAGATTGTGTTTTGGTGGGCTTTTCACATTTCATTTAATTTTATTTTCTCCAGCCAAAAGCTCCCTCTCCTGTTATGTGTACTCCTAGGTAAGAGTTTCGTAGGTTTGAGGCTCATCGCTACAACTACCACAACATAGAAATGAAGAAACAAATGCAACGTGCGTAAGTGTCAGTATCAAAAGCACATGCAGTCTCATCTGATATTCCTTTTGTGCTGAAGAAAGGAAGGCAAAGGAAAGAAAAAATTCATTAAGAGAACTTTGCCTGGAAAAGAACTTCCTGTTACAAGAACTGAAAGATATAGGTAAGAAAACTCACTTTACTTATCTCCCTTATTGAAATGATCAGAGACGACCAAAACCTTAACTTGTAACAGCAAACAGTTATTTGTTTATTTACAGTCTTCACCCAATAAAACACCAAAGCAATAACAAACCAGTCAACACAGAGGTAAACAAAATGCTGCTGAGAACCAACACCGCTCTTACCGCACTCGAACAAGCAGGCTGCGATACGGGGTGAGGTACAACCATCTCAGTTTCAAACCCAGACGTATCACCTTACTCACATGCCCCATCCATCTGCGGGACGCCCACCCTGCCAAGCTCGCTGGCAAGCGAAACCAGGTGAAAAGTGAGAAGCGTGTTTCTGGCTTGTACTAATATCACGTTGCTTTTATTAAGTACAGAAGAACATCTAAGGAACAAACTGCCTGGGTCTGAACAAGCATCAGTCAGGAAACAAAATTCATGTGAAAACCATTGCCGTTTCAAAGCCCATTGGCTTCAAATCACAGAGCAGGAGGGGAGGGGGGAGCAGCATGTGAACATTTTTTCTCTCAATTTTTTTTTTCCGTGGGCTGCAGGAAAGCTGAGATCCAGGTGGTTCAACAAACTACGGGGAAACCCCATCTGGTTTCAGCTTTGTTATGATTAAGAACTGACAAAGGATTTTCAAGACTCCTGATAAGATTATAGATTTCTTTTTTTATTTTAGCATGCTGTTAAAGATGAGAGAGAGCAGACTTATAAGCAGCTTAGGAACTGTTCTCATTTGTTGTCGGCATTCACGAACATGGGTTTTACTCATCTTGGGGGAGGAACGGATGTCAAGGAGGAGTCTGAGCAATCACCACTGCAGCAGACTGAAGAAGAACTTGCACCAAAGGCACCTCTAGGTTTGCACTGAAGAGCAACACCTCTTGTCACTGGAGAAAGGAGTAAAGGAGTGCCCACAGTCCCCAGCAGAGCTAGCAGCTGGGGTTTATCGGACAGGGTGCTCCACACAAAAGAGTGGCTTCAGTTCGGGAATAAAGGACAGAAAGCTGAGGGTGGAAATCCAGCACCATTCCTCCTCGTGAACCTGTGACTCAAAGGGAAGAGCTCAGGACACAAGTAGTGAGAGTATTTTCTTTCCAAAACAATCCAAGAGTTTCTCCCAGAAGAGCTGTCTGTGCTACGGCCTGCTACATCCACACAAAATGAACACGCAAAACACTGCAGGCACAAGAGCAGCTGTATACCATGTGTTACAAGACCTTCCCTTTCCCTACAGGAAATCTTGACTTAAAGTCACAATCCAGCTCCGAGCTAAGACACGAGCAGCAGGCTGCTGTCTGACTCCACTTGCAGTACCAACCACCCGCAGCTTTGACTTTTGACTGCATAAGGGAGGTGACAGCATTCGAAGCTGAAAAACCACAAGAAGGAAAATTCATCCTGGCTGTAAGGCAGGGAGAAGGGCGTTTGTCCTGGTTCCTGACATTTAATATGCAGAAGTAACAAGGCAGAAACAGAGATGTCGTTCCCTAGAGGACCCTGGAACCTGTGGATAGGCATCCCAAAGGAGCTCCAAGGCTGAGCCCTCTCTCAAGGATTTCTAATAGCGTGGAGATCTGAATCTTTCCTTGTGTTCCTTTGGACACAGAGTATATCTCACATGAGATGGAAATAGGTGTTCAAAACTCTTACAACGTAGCCCGGTTTCCTCCCTCTTGGATCTGGGGTTAGATTCACTGGACTATAACCCTGTGGCTGCAGGTATAACAGCCAAGCCCAGTATGCAGAAAGCAGAAGCTGGTCAGACCCTCCAAGCCAGCAGAGTGGAGGCCTCCCTACAGCTCAAGCACGGAGCGCAGAAAGCAAGTGAAAAATGCGCTGGCTGAATAATGACACGGGGAAGAACCGCTGCATTTGCTTACTGCAAGACACAAATAGTCTGCACCAAGTCTCATTAGATACCTTCAGATATCAACACAGGGCTTTTACACATGTATGTCACTTCTCTTTCCATTATAGCCCAGTAACAAAGTTCAGGGCACTAGGCAGATGGAGAAAGGAATAGTCCACTACAGAGCAAACTATCCCCATGCCTAGAATGAGAAAAGAGTGCTAATTATGTCAAGTGTTGGGAAACCAAGTGGCTAAACAGAAGATGAAGATACTTAAACATTAAATAGTACTCACCAGATATCCACTTTTTCAGAGACGGGCTCATTGCGTATCACCTCGGGGGCCATCCAAGCTACAGTTCCCGCAAAAGACATTTTGGTACTTTTATCACTGAGCTCTTTAGATGTACCAAAATCTGAAATTTTTACCGCATCTGTGTGTGTAACTAAAACACTGGATGAAAAAAAAAAAAAAAGAAAAGAAAGAAATCAGCATTTGGCAGTTTTTCTTGTACAACAACAGCCACTGGGAGCAAATCCCTTCTTAACCAACACGACCGGTTGATGAGGCCATGCTGTTCACAATTGAAGTAGAAGCAAAAAGATTCTGCATTTTCACCACTGAAAGCACTCGCTTTCTTTGGGGTGGTTGTGTGTTGTGCCTCAAATGCACTTCTAAATGCTACCAGTCAAAAATCAATTTTGATAAAACTGGAAATGAACACGTCACTAATGATTCAATATATCTGGGGATGTTCCAAAGTTTTAATAAAGCTGTGCCTTAAACCATGCTGTGCCGTAAAAGTATTATCTTAATGTACTGTCACAGTCATGTCACAGGCTAAAAAAAGTTATAAACATCGAGGGAATGAGAATGTAAGCAGCCAGATAGTTTTAGTCAGAAAGCAACAGAGAAATGAGGAATATTGCATTTCAGAAAACAAGGGAAATAACAAAAGAACTAATAAGAAGGAAAAATAAAAAAGCAGAAGGCAACAGAATATCCCACTTTCAAAAAGGACCAGACATCATCAAATCATTCGAAATATTTCCTGACTTCTATTTATCATGTAAGATACTGGTAACGTTTCCAGTCTTGTTACACTGCAGCACAGGAGGGGAGCGCCAACAAGTTTCCTCAGTGTCATTCTCATTAGTTCTGAGGCAACATGGATAAAAAAATAATGGGGATTTTGATCTAATTTTAAACTACTCCTCAAGAGAAAAAAAAAAAAAAAAATGACAACCACAACTGGAGTACGTTTAAGTAGCCAGTGACTCACTTTGGTGACTTGAGGTCTCGATGGATGATTTTGTGAAGGTGCAGATAATTCATCCCACTTGCAATCCCCGTGGACCAATCCACAAGAAGCCGAGGGGTGACTTTCCGCCCTGCTCGCAGGACTTCGTAGAGCTGCCCATGTGCACAGTACTCCATGATAATACAGTAGCACGGGGCTTGAGTGCAAACTCCCCTGTCAAAGAAAACACACAGTTAGCGAGGATCAGTAGAGTAAAAGTCCCTGAGCAACTCTCAAAGGTGGCAACCAAGGGGCAGGAGAGTAACCTGTCTACTCTGCCTGGGCAAGCCTCTGCCAATACTGCCTTACAGAACAGGAAGGGGAGTGTTTCCTGCATCCTTTGTGCAGGAGGAACCCCACTGATGACAGGGGTGGGTTTCCTTCAACTTCCACACCTGCAGATTTGTAGGGTTCACAGCAGGTGTTTTGTGAGCCTGCGTGCAAAAAGCAGCATTGGGTGGGAATGGCATCCATAGCTTGGTTTTCACGAGAACGTACAATGGAAGGAGGACCACCTATTTTTTCATAGAGTTTACTCCCTGGATTTTTAAAAATGTGGCCAGCGTAGATATGCTAATGGGTCTTCCCTGGATAAAAGTGTGTTTCTAACAAGTTTCACAACCTACTTGAAAGCAATGATGTTAGGATGTTTGAGTTTCCGCAAGTGCTTGATATCCGTTTCGTTCTGATCTCTCACTTTCTTGATGGCCACCTCCTCCGCCCGGAATTTGCCAAGGAAGACGGCTCCCTGCGCACCACTGCCCAGCCACTGCAGCTCCGAGATCTCCTCGAATGGGACCTCCCAGGTATCTAGGCACAGACAAGCAAAGGAAACAACATAAGACTGAGACCACAAAAATGTTCTGCTGCAGGATCACACCAGGACACATCTCGAGGTGGATTTTTCTGGGGGTGGTAGATGGCATCTCTTCCCAAAAGAGGCGCAGCTGAGGCACATGCGGCATACGCTCAGCCCCAGCTTCCCTTTCATCCAGCTCCTCTCCCCCATCACAGTCGCCTCCAGCCTGCTCCTTCCCATCCTCCCAGCTGCTTTTTCAGCAGAGCTCACCACCACTGCTAACCACTCGGGTGAGCCACTTCAACTTGGCAGCCAGCAGTTTAACAAACCAGGGACACTGGATTGGCAATTTAGGGAGCAGGTCCTGTACTCCAAAACAGAACGATGACGGTATCTCTTACAAAGCACACAACTCCATTGAAATCATAGATGAGAAAAAAAAAAAAAAAAAAAAAACACACACACCCAAACATTTAACATTGACAACTGACCAAAAAACAAAATTGAATTTTTATTTTTTTTTCATCCCGGGAAAATGGCAAAAATAGGAAATTAAGGGCAAAGTCAGAGGTGGCAGGTTGTAAAATGCAGATCAGCAACCACCAAGTTACCCAACACAAAGCACATTAATCACCACCACCAGATACAGAAGCAGGTCCTTCCCACACTGACATTGTGTAAATCAGTGTCAAATGGGAAAAAAAAAAAATCTTATGTGATTCCTCCTTTTAGGTACCTGCGTGCATCTTGTAGGGATACTGCCAGAGTGGTCCAGTAGCACTGTATAAACTGTTTCAAGATGGTTGTACCCATCAGAACAGAAAGCCTTGCTGTCTGCAAGTCACCTTGAAATTACCTTAACATCCCACAAACAGCAAGATAAAAGGCAGGCAATAATTTATTTACTGTAACTCCATAAATGTGTAAGTTAGAGAATAAATTATTTAGCAGCAAAAACAACAAGTAACACACTGATTTCTGAAATAAAAGAAAGTCACGCCTATACAGATCCCTATTTCAGATCGCTACAAAGATGAGTCTTTTTCTTTCATCCAGTGTCTGAGCCATTGGGGTGTTCCGAGGGCTGCAACTGCGATTATGCGAAACTGTTTATTTTAGATACAGATACTGTCACCAGTGAAGGGAAACTTATACATCCGAAGTGTCTCTGGACTGATCCTCATCCAAATCTTTCCCTCGCATCATTCCTGCGGCAGTCGGACACTAGCTAGATGCCTCCTGCCGAATGACCACTCTCCAGGCATGGCCGAGGAAACCCAGCTCCCATCCCGAGCCAGACCCCGGCACTCATTCTGCTCACTCAACGAGGAAAAAAAAAAAACACCATCACCATTGTTAATCTACAGCAAAAATTTCCTTTAACTTGGCAGGGCAAAGTTGAACCTTCAGCACATGTTTCTTCACAGACATCAGTCTATTTTTCATACCGATATATCCGCTTGCAACCTTACACAAACACTAAGACAGCACATGGAGCTCTCAACTGAGCTGCACTATAACTAAACCACCCCAGTAACCACGGATTTGCAGCAGATGATCCCTACCCTCAATTTTCAAGAATGCCGTGACGCTGTGAAGGCAATATTGCCTACCAGAAAAAATGTCCTTTGGTACTGAAGCAAGAAATGCCTGTCCATGTAAGAACCTAACAGAAACTGAGGCACGAAATATGCTGTGACAACTATCTTGATCACAGGACATTCAAGTATTTTAAAACAATAAGTGGTCTTTACCCAATAACTTGAGCAATTTTTGTCACGATACTTACAATTGGTATTTAATTCTTTAGACATTCAAAGACAGTTCTTCAAATAAGGAAATGTCGTGGGTTAGGCCAAATCCGCTACTGGGGTCCGCTTCTCAGCCTTTTGGCTAAGATCAAGTTACTGAACAAAATTGGTCCTGTTTTACCTCAAACCAGGACAGGAAAATAAAAGAAAATAAGGAAATGCATAAATAAAATGAGAAGACCCGTGTTTCGATTTAATTCACAAATGCATTGCTTCTGAAAGAAGGTGACAAATACAGTTGATTTTTGAGTTTGTTGACGAACAGTATTTTTACGTGGGCAACACAAACTATTCTGTTGTACTGAAATAGCTGTTTCTTTAGATGTGAGAAGACTGCCTTTCCTGTGCAAGGCATCGTCGTTTCTTTCTCTGAAGCACCCTAAGTTTGTGAGCAGTAATGGGTATCAGCTCGGAGCTCTAATTTGCTCTTAATATTACCTATTAACCTCCACAATGGCAAAGGCAGAGAGTAAACAAAGTAAGCAAAAGTTTATGCACTTCCTCCTGCAAAGTCATCTCGTGTTTATTTGGTAAGATATATCCTTTCCCATATCCCACTTGCACCCTGATCACAAAGGACATGATTCAGGGAAGAATCAGTGCAGCAACAATCAGTGAACCATCCTACATATTTGGGAATTTCAAGAACAACAAAGAGCCAAACCACACATGCATAACGCAACAGTAAGACAAAAGTCAAAAAGACCCCTTTCACTGTACAGGGGCACGTTACTACATTTCAAGACAGCCAGCATCAGTGGTTCGTTTGGCTCCTATAACATCTCAAGCACTGAAAAGCTTCCCAAAGAACGTGATGCTGGTGGAGAAAAGCACTGGACTACATTCAACTGAAAACCAGAGTTTGCATTAGTGGTGCAAACCTGCAGTTTCTACTACAACCCAAACCTACCAGATTACAAAATACATCTAAATGACCCTGTGTATGTGCTCCCTGGGACCACCCTCATGGACAACAGGCTGACGTGGGACAGTACCACAAAGTTAGTGTCGTCAGCTCTGCAGAGGGGCTGCAATGGGCCAGGATGGAGAAGAGTGGACTCAACACACTGCCAGCTGAATACAGCTGAAAGTTGAGGCCACGTACATCACCCGGCAAGCAGGTTATAAAGCTCTCCCCACAGCCTTTACAGCCCCATCCTGAACAGCACACAGTACCTTGAAGCAAAGAAGGGTGAATTACGGCTGTCCCAGCTGCGACACTTCTACACTGCAGGTACAATGAGAAACACAGCGTGTGAAAGGTGATGCCCAGATCTCTGTCATCTCAATGAACATCTTGAAACGAAAAGGACTTCAATAAACCAGCTTCAAGAACTTGGGTACGTGGCTATGATGACTAACCATTGTCAAGGCAAAGCGCCTGTCCAGAAGAGTAACACCTTGGATGATCAGCAGGGTGGCCAGGGAGACACCTCTGGACACACTAATCAAGACTTGACTGTACCACCAGCCTTGTTAAAGAAGTCTGTTAACATTGCTTAGCTAAACGCCCTTTGAGATCACACAGACTTCAGGGCTTGCTACAGCTCTCCTAGTGCTCCCCCCTGCTCCAGCAGAAGAGAGGTGAGGATATCTCCTACCAGGATGGTGCAGTTCTTATTCCAGACTCTTCTGGTCCTGAAGAAACCTGTGGGATACATCCCCTAAATAAATTAAAGTGTAATAGCAGCAGGAATTACACAAGAGCTTGTGTTTCTAAGGTGATTAAGAACCATTTGAGCAGAATGATGGGAATCTGTTTCCCATGGGGAAGAAACGCAGGAGCAGCCTGAGCCATTGAGTCAATCTATTTGAAGCAAATTTTTGCCGTTTGCCAGTGCTGGCTGCTTGCCAGCTTTGGCATCATGACAAGAAGCATCTCTGGTTTACAAAAAACCCACAAACACAAGCACACTTCATAAAGCACCTTGCTCTCCAGGTTTACACAAAAAAATGCACACGATGACAGTAAACACATAACTTGTGAAAGGGAAGGTGAAAGCAACTCTTCAAGATAGATTCTTAATCCAAAGGAAATGACTCAGAAGTCTAATGAGTCTGTAGAAAACACAAACGAGTCTTACTATAAAGGGCTAGAGTCCCAACAATCCAAATTAAATAAC
Source organism: Vanellus vanellus (assembly GCF_965231255.1). Classification (NCBI taxonomy): domain Eukaryota; kingdom Metazoa; phylum Chordata; class Aves; order Charadriiformes; family Charadriidae; genus Vanellus; species Vanellus vanellus. Next base: position 28,246,800 of record NC_138913.1, on the reverse strand, counting down.
CGGTAGACACAAATTAGAGAACTAAGTATATCTCCCTGAAAGCACTCACCAACAGCCTTTAGAAATCAGGGTAAACAACTGGAAAAACATAGTCAGGGGTGATTTTATGGGTCAAACCCAAAATACTTAAACCTCAGACAATCAACTGGCAGCCACTGAACAATGCAAAAGCCAACACTCCCTGAAGGAATGACAACTCACCAAGCAGGCAGAGCAATTAACGGCAGCAATTGGCATTGCTTAGTCAACCAGCAGACCACCTCGCAGCAACTTCCAGATGACCAAAGCTCTGCCCAGCATAGGTCCTCAAGGGACACACAGAAACGTGCTCCTCTTGATGACCATCTCAGATGCTGAGTAGGAAACTCAGAGTAATTTCAACAAGAAAATAACGTGCAATCGTGTAAAAACGGTTCTTATCTTTTCCCCCATTCACCACGTCAGGAGCCAAGCCTTCGCAGGCAGTCTGGGCTCAAGTATCACACATTTGCAAAGGGCTTGAAACCTATTTATATTTTACTGCTTGCAACCGCAACACCACCACCATGTCCTAGAGTTTGGGCCTGCAGGAGATCCAAAGCGGGCAAGCGGGGATGCTAATGAGCTGCAAAAAGTACTAGCAAGCACTGGCAGGCAACATGAAATGCCCCATGGCTGCAGGTTCAAACTGCGCTCCTACCCCAGTTGTTGATACAGCCCAACACAAAGGACTGCTCCTGGACCAGGCTTAAAGTAGCTGTTTCATGAAGAGGGGAGAAAAATCACCTGCACAGATCTATGGCACCAGCCCAAAGGTGTAAATAAGCTCCCAGGGGAAGGAAAGGCCACCGCAAGCCTCTCTTCACTGCTGGAAGGGCCAGAGACATTTCCCCAGCCTGTCTTCTCCAAATGCATAACACCTGCACAAACACAAGCCTTGCATTCCCTGCGCTCTTGCTAAAAGACTGCAAAAATAAAAGCAATCATGTACACCAGTTACTAAACTGCTGGCTTGTATGTAGCTGATGAAACGCACACAAAGAAGATTTCCTGGTGGCAAGAAGCAAGAATGAGATCATCTGGAAAAGAGAACATGAATATTCTGACAAAATCCTCAAGCTTTAGCACAGAAGCGGTTTTGAAAGGTTTATCCTTGGATAATAGAAGAGTACTACTACCAGAGATCTGTCTAACTGATCAGCTCCAGAGGAAAAAAAAAAAAAAATAAAAAAATCTTCCACTTCACTCCCATTTATGCCAGTGAAGACATTGAACATGCACCTGAACCGCACAGGCCACATACAGCATATCCCAATTAATCTTCAGCCTTACCACACCCGTACCCATTTCAAAGTTGCCCTTTTAGGAAGGGCCTAATGCCAACGGAAAACTGCAAAGCGTCCATGGATCTATGGCTCTGAACGTGCCCATGACACTGAGAACAGCAAGACACTTCTGTGCGTATGAAGAGGAGCACTACATGCACCCCGCAAACACAACAGTGCTCTCAGCTGCTCATTTCCATTAGTTAGCGCTTCAATCTTTTTTATTCATCACTTTCACACAAAAGAAAGTGTCCCCTGTGGGCCATCAAAGCACTGTGGTCTCCAATGCATCTGGTGTCCCAATTATATGAGGAATACGATCTCTTCGCCTCACAGGTAGCTCTCCTGAAGCTACAGGCACACACAAGCACGCGATGGCTCAGCAGCTCCCGGTGATGAGAGACGTCTAACCTGGCGAGACACCGCTTGTATGGGACAGTCACAGAATTGCTGAAAGCAGCCAATGTAACTGCATCCCCATCCTTTCCTTGGAAAGTTTCAGCTTCACTTAAAAACGCTGAGCATCCAAACCAAAGAGCAGCGGAACACAGACAGCCTGACACCATGCCTCCTCGGAATGTCATCCGACTGCTCCGTAGCTCCTTTCCCTTCGCAAGGGAGGCCCCCCAGCCAGACGCAGCCTCTTCCAAAACTCACCACATCCGATTTCACGTGTTGTGCAATCACCTCAATAGTGTTAATTCCCCAAGGAATTTTCAGACACTTTTTTTATTTATAGACTCAACCATGTGTGACATACTGAGTTTACAACATGCAGACAAAACTCAGAGCCAACTTTGCCAAAGGATTTCAAAACCAAGTAAACTCTTGCTGAGCACACAGGTCTGATAGACAAAAGGCTGCAGCTTCGGAGGCGCCTGCCATTCTGCAAGGCAGGGCTGGATTTCCCTGCTCAGAGTTATGAACTGGAAACAATTGACTCTATGAAGGAGTAAGTTTATTTCAAGTCAGATTCACCCAAAACATCATTTAACAGCTCTGTTCCTTCCTATTAGGAACTATTCCCCAACCCAGCTCTGGAGTTTAGATAGGAACCACTCGGATGGGTTTTCTGACCACGTATCTTACAATTTGTCTACGCCAGAAAACCATTTGATTAATACTGAGTCACGATCACAGCGATACAGGAGATTTCTACTGCACGGTACAGTACGGTGGCCAGGCTGTTCCCATTTTCGATAAGCCTCAACCATTTCAGCTCCTTAATTCTAATGACAGCTTGTTCTTTTCCCATCTGCCACTTCCCTCCCCCTGTGCTAGGGGAGAAACGAGACACCAAAGGCAGAGCACACTCTGCTCTTTAGCTTTCACTAACCCCCAAAGATAGATGTATGCAACTGATGGGGACATTACTTATTCCCCAACTACATATTTTTCTAATATATATTTATACTCACACACATATGCTTTTTATATATTTACACTTATACATTTATACATCTAAATGAAAAAGGCATAAACATTAGAGGACATATTTCTGGAAAGATAAGTACTGAATTGTATTTCAAAGAGTAAATTACTCCTGAACAAAAAGACATAGAAGTTCATGTAATATGCCCATAGAGAAGCAATACTTCTGTTATTTGGTGGTCAGCTGGAGACAACCTCGATATACAAGTGCAGGAGTAGAAATACCTATGTTTATCACCTGGCATGATGAAAATCCCTACGCCTGTGTTTTTCATCTGGCATGAAAAAAATGCAGAAATTAAGTTGTTGGTACAATCCCTGTGTTCAACACAATTCTTTCTGAGCCTCACTTACACAAATACACTTGGTTCAGATTCAGACCTTGTCACGACAGTCCAAGGCACGGGTCAGACAGGCAATTGTTTTTGACTCCATCACGAGCTGCCTTTGCTACAAATGATGGCTGTTGGCCGTACAGTGCAGGATTTCTCGTTGCAAACCCATAACAGGACTGTACAAGACAAAAACAGTCACATGGAAAGCTGGGAAAAATCCCCGGGTTGCTTTCCTCATCTTCACACATTGCCCCAGAAGCAATAAAGGTTTCCTTCTCTACTTACCTTGCTGCTGCAGTTTGTAGTCCGTGGAGTATGCCTTGCCTATGATGTTCCACACAGGCCTCAGACAACCAAAAAGTCCCTCAAGAAACCCACCGCTCCCGCTGCCTGATCTGTTGAACTGGACTTTAACATCATCCGCTCCACTGTTGCTCTCTCCGTCCATAGTGTTCCTGTTGCCCTGAGGAATGGCTGTTTCAGACTCATCCTGCTCTCGCAGCTGCAGCACACTGTTCTCAAATTGGTCCCTAGAGTCCTCGCTGATGCTGGTCAGCACTGCTGCAGTGACTGGGCTGCTCATGTTTTCGATGAGGTCTGCCTGCAGCAAGCCCTTCTCACGCACATCCTCTATGAGCTCGGGGGACGGGTGGTTTCCAGTAGGTGCATGTTCATCATGTAACCTACTAAAGTCTTTATCTTCACAGAAAGCTTTGCCGATCGAGTTTGGAGAGGAAGACATGCTCAGGCGCTCCTGAGTACTGGCCATGATGCCGTGAGTGTGCATCAAGGAGATGGTCTGAGTTGGTACTTAGAGAATCAGTACAACACAATTCAGATGTGACACATGGACCCAGTACCTGAAACGAGAGGAAAAAGAACAAATTTCAAATTTTTATTTAAATATTTTCACTACATGCACTTTTCACAGAGGCGAGCTAATAATTAACTAGACATTCCAGACAACTGCTGATACTTAGTAAATAATTACTGCCCTAAAAGAAGCAAATAAATTATTCCAACAGAAACTCCACTCACACAGTACTCTCGGTAACCTGCAGCAGGAATTGCCCAGTAAACAAACACCGCAAGTTTTAAATAAAAGCCTAAAGGTCAAAACCGTGGAAGACTCTCTGCAGCAAAGAGCTGTTTCTTCATGGTTACTATAGCATTTATCAGACCAAAGCTGTCCCCCAAGTGTTTCCCAGCTGAGGTAAGGTTTGAGTCCAGTCACCGTTTCTGGGTCCAGCACAGCCCACAAGCTCAGGATTCCTCTGCAAACCCTTGAGACAAGGCATTAGAGAAGCAAAGCATGTACCCTGAGTCCACCAAGGGATGGTTTGTAGCTGCTCCACCTAGTTACAACCATCCCGGTCCTTTAGTTTAATCCTGTTGAATGTGGCAAGATGATACATTACATTCTCAACTTGTACATGTCACCCTCATAAACAACTAAGACTTGGAGAGCTTCACGGCAATAGCATACCCTCCTCTCTGATCTCCCTCCTTCCGCAAGCCTGAAGAGCATCTCCTCCATCTGCTCTCTGCTTTCTCCCTGCATGAAGTTCCTGGTAGGTTGCATATAAATTCAGAGCTGGCGTTCCCTTTTAAGTTTCCCCATTTCTTGCTATGTGCTCCACCAAAAGACCCTTTTCCCCACAATCCAGCATAGTTCCACCTTCCTACAGAGCCGGGCCAATAGCGATGGGGGGGTCACACTGCGATAAACTACCAAAGCCCTTTGCTGGGGTAGAACCACTTCTGAAACACGAGTCTCTAAATTTGTGCCACAAGTCATTAAATACATTCAGCCTGTAACATGGAACAAAGTCCGATTTTGAATTCCTTATGAAGTTGAGAGGGGGTGAAAAAAATGGCATTAACAGAAACTATTTTGTTAAAAAGTAAGATCAGTTACAGTGGGTGCAAAGTCCCAGGCTCTGCAAACAGCCGCAGAAAGAAGTGGCCAGGTAGCACGCAGCCAATGGAAAGGGAACAGCTCAGTTCCATAACTTCTCAAGATGAGGTCATTACAGAGATGAGAGATAAGACCTTCAGCCTGCCCTATGAAAATCCCGTGCCCTGGGCTTCAGTGCCTCCCCAACAGCAGAAGCAGCAAATGGGAACAGCCAGGAGACAGTTTTATGTTCCCGTATTTCGCCTGATCACATGAGGTATGCATAGTGAGAAAAAAAAAAATGGCAGTACAGCCCATACCAGTAAAGGAGCTGGATTAGACTTGTCCAGGAAGCCCCAGAGCTGGTTATTCCTGACCTACCCGTGCCCAGCGTTACAAGGCCTGATGCCCCGACTGTGGGGTGCCTGCAGCAGTACGGTTACCGCCAGCAGGAGTAGTTACATGGTCAGAGATTGTGTTGTTGCTATAAAGAAGAAAAGGGAAATGCTTCAGACCTCAATGGAATCTCAGAAAAAATACCAAGATAACTCCAGTTCGGTGCTCCTGGGCACTGCCCCTGCTCATTTCCAAAAGCCTGAGAGAGACAAGTGATTCTTTAAGCAAAAGCGAAATGTGACCAGTGTTCCTACAGAGGAATCTGCTTTTCATAACACTGCAAATTAATCAGAGTCAGTAAAACATCAGTCAGTTTCCCCTGCAAGAAACCCCAGAGTAAGAGCCAAAACAAGAATTTGGGGTAACAGCATCCCAACAGTATCTTAAATTTAAACAGGGGGCTTGAAAAAGCCTTCAAGCCATCTCACATGCTGTTGTATCTACCTTCATGGGGAGAGTAGGCATGCAAAAGTTACAAAATTCTTTTCAAACTGGCATGATACATCCTTATTTAGGTACTTACATAAGCAGCCTGATTTTTCAGAGGTGTAGTGAACTCATTGTTTTGAGAGCACGAGACGGCAGCTTTTATTTTAAAACAACTTCGTATCAAGCCAACTTGAAGTAAAGTGGTCCAGATGCATCAGTGGGGGGTAGAAGGCAGTTTCTGCCACAATGCATCAATGCTGACTTGTTGGGGGAATGAATTTTTTTAATTATCTTATATTACAGCAAATTCTGCAATGTGCAACCTCTTTCCTTAGCAAAATTTGATTTAACAAAGACAAATTAGGTTGTCTTCAACCTTGCCATCTCTTCAAACAAGGGATGAGGAGCATTTTTCAAGCTTTATCGTCACGCCTCCACTATTCTTTCGATCAGAGTACCAAAGATATGGCTGAGATGGTTCGTGTCGAACTCTTCCCAATAAAAGAAATCTTAGTTTCATTCAATGCAAAGAAAAACATTTTCTTGAAAGTTTAAAGTTCCATTATACAGAGACTGTTTGCCATTTGGGATGTTTATGATCTGTATGTGCCTCCTTAACTTTTACAGTGAAGAGCATAGTCGAGCGTTGTTCTGTTTGTATCTTAGCCGTGCTTCTGCTGTAGCAGTCTTCAAGGCACAAGCTGAAAGCTCAGAGCGCGTAGGAGGATCGTGCGCATATTTAAGACACTCACATTTCATGAAGTGCTCCTGCAAAAGCAGACTTCAAGGTAGACCCTCTGATCTGAACTATTTTGATGAGTTCATGCACTCCACAGCTAACAAATTTATTTTACATCTATAAAGAAATCTGAGGCTCAGTGTAATTTTGTACGATCTCAACTTCTCGTAAATGATTCCATTTCCAGGCAAAGCATTCTTCCAGGCAAAAATCCCACCGTGCCCAGACAAAAGGAGCACAAAGCGCAGCCCTTCTGGGAAGAGCGAGACTACACCTCAACACACCAGGGAGCCCAAACTGCAGCTTGAAACTATTAGAAAAGCGACAGTTTACCTAAAGCAGCACCAGCGTGGGTGAATCAGTTATCACAAGGCATGTTCTCACGTTGCCTGATACTGTGTCTGCTCCTGGAAACATCCGTCTAGTAAGAGTTTACACACTCACACGGAGCAACCAAGGCACACGGCCGCCTGTAGGAGCCTGATATTTATGAGTGTCAAATCAACGGTCAGGTTTGAAGGCATGGCAGAGTTAAACAAATGCCTTGCACAGACCATAATGGAAGTTCCTCCTTTAAAGAGCTGCGCTAAAAATAGAGTAGGAAATCACAATTTCAGACACAGCACACCAACAAAATGTTAGTATGCTGTAAAGGTTGCGTAAGTACAAAGCAGTCACTGCTTGGTTTCCTGACAGCACAAATTGGTAGCAATATGAAGTTTGTTTCCTTGAAGCACTATTTCCTGCGTTACCTGCCCAAGCATACTCTATGCTCGCACTTCCAAGATACAAAGGAAATAAAAGCAACTGTCTGATCCACTTTCAAGGGCTGAAAAAAGTGCAGCCAGCAGAAACTAGCAGACTGATACATGGCAAATATCAGGGACAGAAGAGATTCCTGTCCATATCACTACTTGCATTCATGACTTGAAAAGTCACGGCAATCAGGTGATGTCCCCAGTGACCAGAAAAAGGGAAATATTGCATGCATTTTTAAAAAAGGGTAGAAGCGAGGACCCTGGGAACTACCGACTTGTCAGCCTTACCTCTATCCCTGGGAAGACTGTGGATCCTCCTACAAGCTATGCTAAAGCACATTGAGGACAGGGAGGTGATTCAAGACAGCCAGCATGGCTTCACCAAGGGCAAGTCCTGCCTGACCGACCTAGTGGCCTTCTATGATGAAGTGACTACAAGGGACAAAGGGAAAAGCTATAGATGTCATCTATCTGGACTTCTGTAAGGCCTTTGACACCGTTTCCCACAACATCCTTCTCTCTAAACTGCAGAGATATGGATTTGATGGGTGGACTGTTTGGTGGATGGCTCGATGTCCAGATGGAGATCAGTGACAAGTGGTGCCCCTCATGGGTCTGTATTGAGACCACTACTGTTCAATATCTTCATTGATGACATGGACAATGAGATTGAGTGCACCCTAAGCAAGTTTGCGGATGACACCAAGCTGAGTGGTGCAGTTGACACGCCTGAGGGATGAGATGCCATCCAGAGGGACCTGGACAAGCTCAAGAAGCAGGCCTGTGTGAACCTCGTGAGGTTCAACAAGGCCAAGTGCAGGGTCCTGCAACTCCCAGTATCAATACAGGCTGGGGGATGAAGGGATTGAGAGCAGCCCTGCCAAGAAGGACTTGGGAGTACTGGTAGATGAAAAGTTGGATGTGAGCCGACAATGTGCACTCACAGCCCGGAAAGCCAACCATATCCTGGTGTGGCCAGCAGAGCGAGGGAGGGGATTCTGCCCCTCTGCTCCACTCTGGGAGGACCCCCCTGCAGTGCTGCCTCCAGCTCAAGGGGTTCAGCACAAGAGACATGGACCTGTTGGAACGGGGCCAGAGGTGGCCACAGAGATGCTCCAAGGGCTGGAGCCCCTCTGCTGTGAAGACAGGCTGAGAGAGTTGGGGGTGTTCAGCCTGGAGAAGAGAAGGCTCCACCGGGGAGATCTTATTGTGGCCTTTCAGTACATAAAGTGGGCCTACAGGAAAGATGGGAACAAACTTTTTAGCAGGGCCTGTTGCAATAGGACAAGGGGTGATGGCTTTAAACTAAAAGACAGAAGATTTAGAATAGATACAAGGAAGAAATTTTTTTTTTTTTTTACAATGAGCGTGGTAAAACCCTGGCCCAGGTTGCCCAGAGAGGTGGTAGATGCCCCATCCCTGGAAACATTCCAGGTCAGGTTAGACAGGGCTCTGAGCAACCTGACCTAGTTGAAGATGTCCCTGCTCAGGGCAGGGGGGTTGGACTAGATGGCCTTTAAAGGTCCGTTCCAACCCAAACTATTCTATGATTCAAGCCCTGGAATTCCTTTGCTCTTTTCTGTGATTTCCTTCTGGCTACCTTAGGTACAGCAAGGTGGCTACACCTTTCTGCACTAACACAACTACATTTATGTATCATCTCAAGACTAGTGCAATCTCCTGCCTTGGGACAATACTTTAAAATTATCTAGGATCTAACAAAAATGCAAAAAGCATGCTTATAAAGCTCATTACCTCACTAAAACATATCTTGCAGCTGAGTTCTCCTGCCCCTTGTGATTATCTATTTCTACAAGGAATTTTTACAACAGGTTGATAAAGTCCTCTCCTATCTCTTGACCTTCCATATTGTGCAACTTTAGCACAGGAAAGAACTGAGAGTTGTTGAGCTGGCAAGTACCAGAGCTTTGGCTGTCAATTCTGACCCTTGGGGTTTGAAATCACATGATTTTATTTCACAGGATTCCAACAAACTTGTCCTTTTCCTGGTGTCTTGGTGAGGAAAGTGCAGTATGAGTGGATCAGACACTCCTCTTATGCTGCAATTTTATGGTTTTACAGTACTTGGAATATATGCTTGTGTTTTGCATGGTTGCTTTGAACATAAACTGTAATAGCAGGTTTATTAATAGAGAATGAGTTACACATCATCAAAATGCAACCTCTTTGTTTTCAGGGTTTTTGGTTTTGTTTTGGGTTGGGTTTTTTTAAGGTCACATTATTCAGAGGAAGGAGAAGCTTCACCCAGAATTGCTCTGCCTTCCTTTCCCTTCTCCTGGTAGGGAAAAAAAAAAAAAAAAAGCTCTATTTTGTTAGGTTTTCAAAAAAGAAAATACACTATTAAGCTAGCCCATATTAACTCGGTGCAGTCCAGCTCATGTTATGCGAAAATCTTTAAGCTAACTATGGAGAAGCCCAAGGCAAAAGCTTGGGTTTTTTTTTAGGCAATCAATCTCTCTCTTGAGCCACACCGCTCCTTCAAGGAAGGATGCTTCTTCCACATCACAACATACATCCCCGCTCACACCTACATCAGTGCTCGGCCATGATCCAGCCTTATTTTTAAATATTACAATTATGTCATTGCCAAAACATAATTAATTTCTGATAGAACAGTTGAAAATTCTTCATCTGACCTACTTGAGATTTTCTGACTGCCACTGCAACAGCTCTGAACACATTTATGCTTGTACCTAACTTAGTCTACAAGAAAACAGATTTATCTGGGAAAAAATGAAGTGTTGTAACACTGGCTTTTTTTTGTGCTTCACCCTGTTCTTTGCGGTTGTCAGATAAACACTACACTACTTCTGTACCTACTGCAGAATACCGACTAGAATATATACTTTTAATTCCTTTCTCCAGTAAATACTTGGATGCCACCTCAACATAACAACTAACTTCTGCAGACACCATAATCATTTTCTAAGCTATGGAGTAGCAATTGCTCAGGGTTTACAACTATTGTGATCATTCTAAAATGTTAACAAGTGATTTTAACACAGCCACAGGCATTAAGCATGCGAGACCACAGACACGTAACTACGTTGTATCTAGCTATGTCCACAACAGAAGCTTGAGTTCATGTGTCTGCTGACTTAAGTTAGCCTTTATTCAATATAGTCAGGCTATCCTAAAACAGGGACGCATCATTTTTAGCAAAAGTGATTTTACAGTTCCAATATACTTTTGTCTGTCACTGTATGGGTGAGGAAGAGAACTCTGTCTAGCTTTCTGGTCTGAACCCTTTCTGACAATGACAAAAATAGGACAGTATACCAGCCAAGAAATATTCATAATGGCTGAATTCAAGTTCTGTGCACAGAGCCAGCTGGAGGTTTGCTATGCACCTTATACATTCCAACTGAGCCTGTCAGAGTAGAAATAAGTGGCACCTAGACTACAGCGTACGAAGAAACCATACCACACCAGAATGACAAGTTCATCTATCCTCATTTCCTGCCTCCAAAAGGGATCTGCAGACAGCAAAACCTCCGTGGGGCAGTCCCACCCAGTTCCCCAGGACTCACCGACTCTCTCCATCAGCAGCACACAGTGGTATTTTTCTATTCTATAGCCCACAACTATATTTTTCCTGTGCAAATGTGTCAAAGAATTTGTTTTAACCAGAACACTTTGGCAACTACTATGCTATGGCAAGGAGTTTTGTAGCTTAACTGCATGTTGCATAGGGTAACACCAACTGTTCTTCACTTTGCATCTCTCATCTAATTCCACCCTTTGAACAACCAATTTCAATGACACCTGAACTCTATTTATCTCCTTACTGCCAGCTGTGATTTTTATCCTCCCCTCCGACATCTTTTTTTCAAGTCTAAAAATTCCCACACTACCTACTCATTCACCCTAGGAAAGCTGCTCTGCACCTTTGATCACCTCTCTACACCTTTTCCATTTCTCCTACACCATCTAAGAAACAGGGGAGTAAGACCACAGACAGAACCCCTGATGTGGGCCCACCACAGAAATGCACACTGGCATAATGACCTTTTTTGTTCTTCGTTTCTTTCCTAACTATTCCTTTAACGCTACTCGACATCTAAGTGTGCTTCAGGATGCTGAGCTAACTTCCATAGGTCTCTTACAGCCTTAAGATCTCATTCTTGAGCAGTAACAGCTAATTCAGACCCTAATTCTTATGTACAGGATGTTAAGATTAAATCGGATTTAATCAATGCTAAATTTGACTGATATTTTATTACCCAAGTTCACCAGAGCCTTCTAATACTCTCGTCAATCAGCCTACGTGTTTATTATCCTGAACGCCTTACTTCCGTGGTCTCACAGCCTAAGTGCTCTTGCTTCAGCATGTTCCTAAATGATCGGGATAAGGAAAGAAAAGGTGGAAAGAGCAGAGCAGTGCAACCTCCAAAGCAGAGCCATATGACAACGCCTTTTAGAGAAAAGTGTTTCAACATCGCTATTTATCCCTACTCTTATTTCATATCGTTTCACCAATCATTCGTCTGTTAGAAGGGTATCCCTGTTATTTTATAGCTGTTTAGTTTCTTTAAGAGTCTCTGGTAAGTATTCTTGCCAAAAATCCCAACAGATTGTATCAACCAGATCTCCTTTTCTCACATGCTCTTGACTCCTCCAAAGAAATTTAATAGATTCCCAAGGCGTTACTTCACCTTAAAAGAACTGTGTCGACTCTTATTCCCAGATGAGATTTGTGCATCTGCCCTGGCTCTCTGCACAGGAACGAATTTCTACCTCCACAAACACCAGACAAATATTTAACCAGGAACTCCTTCAACATCAGGTCACAGATTTGCGGGGGGTGGAGAAGTGGTGCTTGATTTGGAAAAAGAAATCAAGCATCTGTTTTCTTTTTTTTTTTTGCAGGAGGAACAAACAAAGCAAAAAAAAAAAAATCATCTTTGCAGACAAAGAGGCAATCCACCCTCCCTTGTATGGAGGGAGACCTCTTCAGCTGATGCCAATGAAAGCGAGATTGATTCCCACTTCACCTGCTAGCCAGCTTTGCAAAGCCCAGTTTGTGAAATAAGCAGCTTACATAACTGTGTATTTTCAGCACTACATACATAAATGCTTCCTCTATCCTGTATAAGGTATTTTTGGATCTGCTAAAATGCTACTGTGTTCTTCCAGGGCTTTGCATTCTTCTGCTCAGAAATTGCATAATCTGATGCCATAGGAAAGAAGTGATGTTGCATAATGACTCCCATAGTCACTGCAGGATTTCGGTACTCCGTGTTTCTGGTGCAGAGCAGCCCTTCTCCGTGTTTCTGAGCGGAGGGCCTCGGGTTTTGAAGAAAGGATAATCTATCGGCCACCCGCCTTTGGGGGGTAGGGGTAACAAACCAAGGGCTGTCTTGTACTATACCGTTCCAAGAATTCCACTTCACAAAAATGGGTTTAACTTTGCATGCCCATTTGCTACTTGTGTTTTCCCTCCCTCCCTCTGGTTGTTTGCCTGCCTTGAGCTATGTGCACACCCCGAACACCACAAGTTTCACACGTGATGTTCTGACATCTAATTGACCATTGATACCCTCCATCACAGGCTCATCAATGCTATCGTAAAACATTTAGCTGGTATAAAAGACAGGCTAAACGCTGATTAGCTTTTTATACTACTGAATTACTACTGGAATCTGTCTTAGATCAAAATTTAGAAATTACCGTAAATTACGCTCTTCTCTTTCATCTTTCCAGCTGTCTTCATAGTACAAAACAAGTTTCAAAACCAGAGAGTCCAGGCTCTGCTCAGCTCCTTTTCTCTCCTCCTCCTTCAGAATTCTGCACTTTTTTCTTACCTCATTAAAGACCCGTGTTATATTACTAAATGGTAGTAACAGATTAAAGGATTTAAATTCAAATATTTTACAACTACAAAACCCAGGAAAATCTCAAAGTTAGGTTCACAGACACCTTAACAGCTTTTTTGACATTGCCACACGAAGCCATTAAAATGTCCCAGTATTACCAACGAACAGTATCTTGTAATTTCCCTCACTCAGAGAACTGAAACATCATATTTTCCTCCAAGGAGCAGTGTTAAGATTAATTAATGTCTGAAAGATCTTTGAGGATGAAGATCAATATCAAAGTGCTATTTTCAGGAATCCAGTGAATGAATCAAACTCTCACTTTAATTCATGTGAGGCATCAAACTGGTCTCAGGTAAACTCACTCACATGCTTGTTCTTATTTTTGTAGTAGACATGAATTATTCAATATTTGCAAAGCGCAGTTGACATGTAAAAGCTATACACACAAACTTCTCAGCACTAAGAGCTTACATGCTTCATGCCCAATATTAAAGTAACTAAACAACTATTCAGGAAAGTGCAAAAATTACTGGGGTATGTGCAATGCTTTGGCCTCTACCAACACTGCAGTAGGAGCAATGTTACGCTGGAGTATGTGCACCTGATGGGAAGGGACACTTGAAATCCAGCTGGCAGATCTCACAGATGAGAAATGACAGTAGTACTAAGTTGCATTTAGTAAGCACCGTAACACTTCCAGGAGCAAAGAGGATTACTCCTTGATAGAGAAGCAAGCACAATGACTTGCTCAGGAGCCTCGATTAAGGCCGTATTACCAACACAGCACAAGGGGTTAGAGCAACATCTGAGAGGCGTGATCCTATTCTTAGGCTACTAGAGCTTTACGTGATGGTAACGTGATCAAGACAGCACACACAACTCTCAGTCACAGACCAAAGAACGGTGGAGGAGCCTCCAGGGGTCTGACATAACACGTGCCATGTGACACCCTGCAGAGACCTTCCAAGGCAGCACCCAGCCCCTTGGTTCATCCCCACTAGACCATTTTTTGGCTAGGGTTGATAAACCAACATTTGAGAATCTCCTCAGCCACAAAAAGACGATGAGGTTAGATTTTCTGTGTTTCAGCAGAAGAGTCATAGCTGTACAGCTGCATTTCTGGTTCTGGTGTCCTCCAGAAGGTAGTAACGGAGTAATGGGCTGGGGACGGGAAAAGACAAACATCCTAGGGAATGAAGAAAATGTCCACACAGAGAGACCTCCATTCCTCAAGCCCACTACACTGGAAAAAGTCCACCCACACCCTACTAGGACCTTCTTCTTCCTTCCCCTACAGCACCCCTCACGCTGAGCTGGTGACTGCTCCAGGAGAAACAGCACAAATGTTTACAGGTTCACTGGAGGATCATAAAACCCACGTACTTCACACAGGAAAAAAAGAAAAAAAACCACCACCTATTCTTCACCCTGGCCCACACCCAATTGTTGCTAATGCCTTTGAACCTGCTCCAACGGCCGTCTTTTCGGTTGGAGTTGTAAACAGGGAAAGAGGAGAGAGGTCAAAACACAAGCTGAGTATTTATAGGGGGTGGGAGTAGTGCACACAGTGTTTCTGCTCCCGGCCCACCTCGGTATTTCTGCTGCAGCTGCCAACTGTGCTATTCAATCCACAGCAGTGTGTGTTTTAGGTGAAATATTTACCCCCTCTTCCGCAAGAAGCAGGAGCGATTTGCTGTAAGGTCACAAAACCAGCAGTCTATGAAAGGCTAAAGCCCGTGCACGGGATATATTTGCCAAGGAGGGATTAAAAAAGGGAAGTCCCATAAACTGGCTGGGGCTTGCAGAGGTGCCAAACCCCTGAGACCTTCAGCCTCTGCTGCAGATGCAGAGGTAACATTTACCTCAGTTGACTCATTTTGATTCAGTTATGGCCAAGAAACTCACTGGAAGTTGTAAAAGCAGTAATTCTGCTGCTGTCTTCCTCCAAACACGGGATCTCAGGCGAGAGCTTGGCGAAAACGCTCTATGCAGGGCAAGGTTTGGGCATCTTCCCCTGTCTACCCCAGCCCCAGGGACTGCAGCTGAAGAGAAATCTGCATCAATTTTAAATCTGTTCATATCACCAATGTCACACTTCTTTTGTTTTTATGTATGAAAGCTTTATTTAAAGACTCTGCCATTTTGAGAAGTCCTATTATTCAAAATCCACTCCACACATCTCAACTGCAGAAAGCCAGGAACAGGTACCAGATACGAACAACTCCAGTCTAGATCAGTCACCATCTCACATTTGCTGTAAAAAAGTCATAAGAAAACAGGAAATACTGTAAAACCTTTTTTATCCTGCCTCTGCTTAGAGCAGAACCATATATTAATAACCACCAATTGAAACTGCTTACCAATGAAGAGATTTTCAGATAAATCACTACTCAATTTTCTGATCCACTGGAGATAAGCCACTTACCAACTCTTTACAATCGGGGACAAAAGAGGAAGGTTAGTAATGCAACTAGAAAAAAAAAAAAAAAGCCACAAACAGCCACCCACACATTTTTAAACACAAGTTCACGTATAGCTAAGAAGCAGTAAGAGTCCCTGCCATATATTCTGTGTTAGAAGTTATTTGCCAATTCCAGGCATAGGGGTGACAATGAATGCCAGCTATAAATTTAACTCTCAGGCAGCAGGGGACAAAGACAAATCTGAATGACAGGGCCATTCGAGACCAAAGAATCAGACTGGAGGCCCCAAATACAGGAAACAAAACTAGTGTTAAAGCAAAAACAAACAAACCAACCAACCAACCTGCTACATCAAAATCATGATTTATTTGGTTTTTGCAGCCAAAGTCTGTTACAGAAACAGAGGTTCAAAGGGTTGTCTCTCTCCAGAAACAAAAACCCACATACATTTGGGGACACAACAAAAAGGATAGTAACAAAAACTTTGACACCAAGGACCGCTTTAACCCCCCCATTCTAGGATATCCCGAGATGTCTGTGGCTACACATGCAGCAGTTACTGTGAAACGTGCCCACATTTGCAAGTCTGACCGGCTGAATCTCTCTCTCATTTCCCGCATCCATGTGGTTTTTATTTCAAATATTTTCATATTTTCTCCCTCAAAATCACCGACCAAAATACATTCCTTCAGTATCTTCTATTGAACAGACTGCCTATTTATAAAATCAGTATATCCAACCACATGGGCCTGATGTCATCTTTCTCCAGATCAACTTAAAATACCCAATTTTTCATTTACTTGAGAGACACGTGGCTTGATATGATTAAGCTATTGCAGTAACTAAACCACCTCCCCAAAACAAAAATAAAGAGCAGCTCCACTCATTTCATTGGGAGAAAACATGACATCATGCCCCATTCAGGTAAGCAAGCATATGACAAATCTTGCCCCAGTGAACAGTATCGTTAACTGCAATGGTACTCCTAGCTTCCCCATCTATTAGGAAAACGAGGGGTAAAAATCATGCCTTCAGCCCAACAGAGACAGCTCTAACTGCTATTTTCAATAATAAAGGAACAAATTCCTACCCGGCTGATAGAGAGAAAACACACATCTCCTCTTCATCTCAAAAATAAAATTAAATTATTTATTACCGTAACACAACAGAAGAATTGATTGATTAGCCTACAAGGGAAAAAAAAAATTACAATTGCCTACACGTCAAAAAAATACAATTCTGCTTCTTTATACTATCTCTAGCAATTCTTATGTCAGTCTCTGTATATTTCATATATATCCATTCTTCATTGCCATTCCCTTCCCCTTTAAAAGGGAGGCAGAAGATAACGTGCAAAATTGCAACTGAAAAATGTCTAGCACACCGACAAGCAAAAGGACAGGCCAGCTATCAGATTTATATGCAGTGATGGATAAATTAAGGTTTCACGTTTCCTCTTCCCTTCTCTCAGCATCATTTTTTCAGCCCTTTCACATCACAAATGCAACATCCATCTGTCCTTCTGAAATAAATGGCGAAAGGGTAACACTGACCGTTAAACGCACACACACACACGCTTCAAAAAAAAAAAAAAAAAAAGACATTTTCATCTAAATACTTACAAGGATTAAGATTTCCTATGTGATGCTCCATTTTCTTGTTTTAAAAAGATGGAAGGCAAAAAAAAAAGGAAGTGTTGCAAAATAAAAGGAAATTCCACCCACACAATCCTGCAGCCTGCTGCAAAGAAGCACAGAAGCGTGCTGACGTCACGGATTCATGAATGGATGTAAATCGGGCTGTTTCGAGATTCGGCAGCGCTGGCTGGGGCTGCGCACCGGGAGAGGGAGAGGGGAGCAGGGGGGCAGCCAATCCGCGCCGTCACCGCCAGCCGCCTTCTGCCAACAAAAATCTGGGCACCCAACAGCCTGAACACCCCCCCCCCCATCCCCCCCGCCGAGCCACCCCGAAACGCCGGGCTCCCCCGCCGGCCAAGAGGGCTGCGCGCCTCTGTACTATGTGGGCAAGGGGAGGAGGCGGAGAGAGGACACTGAAAACAATTTGTTGGTAAGTGAAGTGAAGCCGTTGGGTAAAATGGCATCACTGCTGCCATTCCACGGAGAGGACCCGGCGAGGACATCCTCTAATGCCTTCAAGTCATTGCTCTGGCGAGTTTCAGCCTCTCCGCACAGCTTGGGTAACAACAGCATATCAAATAACAGCCATCTGTTATATTAATCAAATGTATTTAGTAATCAGAAAAGGAGTTTATCATCTCACCGGCTTCTTTCAGGATTACAAACCCTGGGTATTATTATTAAAATAACTAAATATAAGCATGTACTGGAAGGAAGCTGCAGGGAGAACAATAGGAGGCTTGTATTTGATTAGTGATGCAAAAGCACCAACAAAATAAAAATAGGAGCACTAACAAAATCACGCATTCAGCTCTCAAACGTTCCCAACAGCGGGCAGACAAGCTCACAACGTCAGAAACATTCAAAAAGAAAAAACTCGGAGCAGGCATAGTTTCACACTTGCAGCTACGTAACGAATGGTGGGCACAACGTCCGCATGTCACAGCCCACCAGCCATTTTCATTTCATTTTCAATTCCATGCCAATGAATATATTTGATTCCGCATACTGGATGCAAGGGCACACAATGTCACTTTGGGTGCACAAATAGATGGCAGCGACCCAGTGAACGCATGCAGAGCAGCTATGATTAACTTGGATCCCGACAGGGGAAGAGCACAAGTTTTGCCTTACTTTTGTATCTTTGAAATATGAGGGAAGGAGTGGAGGGATGAGCATATAACCAGGAATGAAGGTCGAGGTTTGAAGGGAAACTGAGGCTGTAAGCTATGAAATTACACCATCTCAGGGTTTATCAGAATTCATCAATTTGGTCTGTAAAACTCCTTCTAAATAAATTGCAGCCTCCAAATTATTAAAAGCCAGAACTTCCATAAATTCACCACCCCTTTTCTGAGCAAGTAGGAAGCAACCATCTCAAAACAGAATGTCCTCAAACTTACTGTGGTGGAGCACATCTTAAGTGAACGTCTGAGAGAATCCCACCATTCCTTATGGAAACCAGGTAACATCCCAAAATAAACCAGGACTGTATGTAACAACAATGTGCATCTGGGTTTAGAAAGCAAAGATTTTCTGCTACTTGATGTGACGTGAGCCAGCACTGATACCAGCTTGTGTGGAGGGAGAAGGGCAGGATGCAAAAGCCATCCTGGAGGCAAATACAGCCACAACTATAGAGACAATACTTACCTAAAAAATGCACTTACATGAGGGGATAGGTAGGTGTTTGTATGTATTAAGACAGTAGTTTATTTTTCCATGCATCTTTGACATGGAGCAAGGAACGGAGAGCCAGAGCAGTACAGCCAGTTCTTCTCCAGTTCTCTTACGCCAAAAGACGCCGTTTGGGAGTCACTGGACTCCCACATCTGCTTCTCAGCACATCTTCGTCTTAGTTGTACCATAGCTTATTATTAGATACTACCACTCCAAAGAGTTGCAATGATAGGAATGTGAATTCAGCAGCGGCCACAGTAAGTTGAGCTTTGATTTTGGACTTTGTTTTTTGAATTGGGCTTTATAAAGCTGGCCACAGAAAATTAAAATTAATGCAAATTTCTTGTTACCCACTTTCAAGACAAAAGAAAGCACAAGTCAGCCTTTGCTGAAGACATAGCTATTCTTTAACAGATACGAGTCGCAAAACACAAAGCATGAGACTTCTACCCATGCAATGCAACCGCTCCAGATTGAGCGCTGCTACACACAAGAGAAGCAGGAGCGGAAGTATGGTGAGAGACAGCTCTTCTTCACAGGGATCACTTCGTCTCACGACTTCAAACCCCAACTGCATCAGGTTACTCAGTACTGAGACCTGCTCTGCCTTCCCTTCCCCATCAGAGCCCAACGCTCTGCCTTACAGCCGACCTCACCACCACGGTACAAAAACAACAGCTACCAGATTTCCCTGGCATTTTCAAAACAGAAACTAGAAATGGTAATTTACTCTCTTACCCTAAAGCAAAAAGGGATAAATTCAGGAACTAAAAGGGGGAGTACAGTAACGTGTGCAAGAAGTGGAAGAAAAGGAGAAATACTGCTATAGAACAAGGAAAGTCAGAATAAAAATAGAAAGGAAAATAATTTTCAGAGGTTTCCAAGGGTTAATTGAAGTGACATTTAAAAAAAACACACCCATCAGGGAAAATAAGTAGGAACAAAACCCCAGGAAGGCTCCAGTAGAGGAAAAGAGCTTGCACATAAGATTTTCTTCTCCATGGTGACTTGGTTCGGCATACCAGCACTCAATTTCATCCATGTCTCAACAGCTCAGGTTCCAATTTTCAGACACAAAGGTCCCGAATTTAATGCAAGATAGTTACTTTAACTCATTAAAGAAAAAAAAAAACAAAACAAACCACCACAAACAATTACTGGCCTAAAATTGATGGCTGTTACCAGATTATGTTGGTAGCCAAACAACAGCATCAGAAACCAGGACATTTGCAACCAGATATGCACTTCAATAGTACAGATTACATACTTTCCATTGATGCATGGAAAGAGCTAACTAAGTTGATCAAAATTACAAAGAGAAATTATTTTCCTCCTTATTCAGACAAAAACATTGGTAAAAGCAGGGAACTCTGAAGTATTACATGCCCAAACACGACTCTACAGATAAGTTTAGTTCAGTATTAACATGAAAATAGAAACAAAAATGTACAAAGTACAACAAGGTTGTAAGATATTAAAAAAAAAAAAAAACTAAGTTCATAAGGGAGCATACTAGTGAAAAGTTCACAGGCAGCAGGATTTCTGAAAGAATATATGAGTAAGTAACTAGACCGCTGGGAGACATAGCAGGCAAAACTGGTGGTAATGGGTGCAAAAAGGAAAGCTAGAAGTACTTAAAAAATATCTGTTCACCATATTTGAAAAAGATAATTAAGCACTTTCAAGCCAATTACTAACTAATAGGAATGTTATACAGCATCTGCTAGGCGTAACATTTCAAGTTGGCACATCATATTAATTTGAGCCCAGTCCTAAATTAATCATTTAACAAGTTCTTCAATCCTGTGACCTTCAATTTTAAAAAATTGGAAAACTACTAAAATTGCAGAAGACTGAGAATAACAATATTATGCCAATAATCAAAAAATAGCATACGTTTGCTATTTATAGGTCTGGGTAACTCGATGCTGATCTTGGGCAAAAATCTTAATACAACCTTTGATTGGAAAGGATGGTTCTGCGGCATCACAGCAAAGGCCCACTCATCCCAGTGTCCTGTCTCTGACAGTGGCCAGTAACAGACACACGGGGAAGCAGAAAATCAAAGCAAATGCCTAACACTTCTTGTGGTGCATTCCACTAACAAAAGAAAAAAAAAAACAGACAAGAGATGAAAGTGACTCAAACGCTAATTTCATAGTTATACATCAATAAGGCTGTTTATAAAGCTCCTGGGCACACACCAGGAGGCACACTCCACTATGAAAACTTTCTACCCAGATGAATAAATAGGTGAAGTGAAAGAGCAAATGATTCTCTAACAGGAGAAAGCCTAGGTAAATATTTGCATAGATAAGGTGGTTAGAGGGACATTTTACTGTCAAGTTCTAAAATCTGTGAAATCTTTGATTGACTTTTCCAACCCTGTAGGCATGCATTCCTCTTCTGAGTGTCCTCATCTTCAGCAGTGGGGTGGGTGACAGCAAGGAAGGAACACAAATCATACTTCAGCCATCAGATCGTCAGGCCTTTAACCAGAATCTCCCCAGACCTGAGACTTTGAGAATTCCTCCCTGCATAGGCAGGGGAATGGGACTGCAATTATACAGGACCAGCGCCAAGAGCTAGGAGTTCTTCAGCGAACCACAGTGAGAAGTTTAGCTCTGCTTAAAAATCAAAGCAGAGCTGGAGATGGCTACAAACCCATAGATACACAACACCTTGAGAGAAAGCTACCCACATTGTCAAGCGTCTACCCAAAAGCTACTCAAACTAACTCACAGACACTTGTATCACCACTGTACAGTCTTCAAATAAAAGTGCTACCAACTTCTGTTATCAAAGTGAAGCTTCTTACAGCAAAATCACCTTCCATATAGTGGCCAGCTGGTTTTTTTGACTGCGTGTGCTCTGCAAGATACGATGGGTAGGAGTACATAAGCCTATATGATGACTTCCTTTAACCTTGTATTGCCTTTAGCAACACTCCAGGAACTATTAAAAAAAAAAAAAAAAAAAAAGACACTGAAGGCACTAAAAGACAATGACAAGACAAAATGCATTTTGTCTTCCCTTGCTTAAACCTGAGGCTGTCATGGATTCTTTTTTAAGGAGTTTCTCGGTGGTTTTCCCAGCAAGCCTACTCTTTCCAGACGAGCTCTGCCATTCAGGCTCCTCACCACGACAAAAGTCTGTGTAATTTTAGGAGAAGGCATGCCACTATAACATTAAGAACATGCACTGATGAGGCTGGGCAAGTCCAAAAGACTACCTTTGCAGATTTTTGTCTTCCTGAAGGAAGACGGCGCAGCTCCTCAGACATAAGGAGAAACTCTAGAACTCCATCGGGAAAGAAAACACTGCTACCTAAGAGACACTGGAGCCCATTTCCTTGCTGCTAAAAAGGCAGTCAATGCAGCAAGTGAACAGTCTTCCCAGATTTACAGTCATCGTGGCCAGCTGGCTGGAAGCACAGAGGAGACACGTGAAGTAGAACGTGCACGTAGAACTCCCCCCTTGTGTCTGGGGAAGCTGCTAACGAAGGTCTTCCTCCTTGGGGGAACTCTCTGACACCTGAAACTGCATGGACTCAGACCACATCCTTTCCCTTTATCAGGGGTATTTGAGGGCACTCAGGTTTATCTCTTTCCAAGCTGCCCATTTGCTTGGACAAAACCTGTAGGAATTTCGTTATCTTAAAACCTCCATCTCTAACACATGGTTGAAATCAGACAATGGGTTAGTAACATTATCAAGAAGAGGATGAACAATCAGGAAGCCAGCCTAAATGCAGATAGTCAGGAGTAGGATAATACAACTAAACAGATGAAAATCTATTTAGTTGCTGTTTTTTCCCCTCTAGAAATCATTTGCAGAAACCCTCAGCAGAGGCCCTGCGAGACAAGCAGATCTATTTGTTCAGGGAAACAGTCACAAAATAATGCTCCTCACAGAGAACATGCCAAAATGAAGTCCTCCATAACAACAATTAACTCTAATAGAATCGCCAGCAGTGAGAAATACTGCAAAAGTAGTAAAAATACCTATGTGTAATTAGCAATTATAAGAAACGCTTTTAAAGGCAACTGAGCTACAGCCACCTTTCCCCTCCCAGGTTAGGAGCCTGCAAAAGAAATGAGAGACCTGACAATAAAGCCTCAGTATTAGTGCCATGTGGAAAGAAAAGTATAACGCAATTGATGTTATTCCCACAAAAAGACAGATTCCCACAAAAAATGCATGCATAAATAGGAAGCTATTGGGGCAAGGAATTAATGAAACTGGAGAAGTGATTAAAAAATGCTGTACAATTCCCCAAGGTCAAGTTTTGTTCAGGGGGAAAAAAAAAAAAAAAAAAAAAAAATCACCTGCACAAATATAGAAACAACTGCTGAGCAGCTGTTTTGTAGCTAAGGATTCGGGCACAGGGGATCACAGACTGACCACAAATTATAAATATCAAGTTGTCACAAACAAGGCAACCTCTATGCATTGACAGGAGCACAAATTCCCCATCTGCTCAGTTTTGATAAAGCCTTTGGTAAAGTCCATTTTTAGGTCAGGCTTTTCAAGAAAGAGAGAAACAACAACAGAACTACAAGACAAGACAGACAGTTTATAAGGTGAGCTACGAGGGATGAGTGAGCTAACTCATTGAATTGTTCAATCTGAACAGAGTAAAAACAAAAGCTAAGATTGAGATATGATATATTTCTATTATATATAGAAACAGTTTCTGCAAAGAGGAAACCTACCCTCCACATCTATGGTGAGTAGAAAAAGTAATGGGCTCAAACTACAAGAAAAATTTACTTAGGCCATTAGAAGAACTTTTCTAAGTGGTAAACATAGTGAGCACCAACCTAAGATATTCATGTTGTCTCCTTTATTAGGAGGTAAAGGGGAAAAAAAAAAAAAAATCATGACACAAGAAATGTCCAGCAATAGTTATAATAGTTATGACGCTTTGCTGCAAAGGGTGAAGACGATCTTTTGGAACCTTTCAGTCGTCCTCTCCTATGAAGATATCAAAGTACTGAAAGCTCTGCAGCAAGACCAGCAGCTAAAAAATTAATCTGATCTTTTGCAGTGCAAGGTCTTGACAAAGGAAATCTTTCCATCCTTGCTACTGTTACACAACCTCTCTGAGGAATATTATTCAGATTTCTACCAAATAAAACCTACACAAACTGCTGAAAGCCCATTAAGACAGCAGAATTCAAGCATTTATAAGTTGGAGACTGCCAGAATAAGGCACTATATTTAGTACCAAGTTTTCTCTGTAGTACTGTGATAAAGTTTCTTCAAGAACAGTGGATCAGCCCTATGTAAATATTCTCAAGACAAATAAAGCCTGCTTAGCATCTTCCTCCCAGACTAGCGTCACTCATGAAGCTATCAGTACTTTAGCTTCAGAGTTTACTGCTTTTTTCCCCCCCCTTTCCCCCAAGAGACTACTTCTATTCCCCCGCTGCTAAATGCAGACCCTAGAAAGTCCTCTTGATCTGTCTGAGGTATCACGACACAGAATTACTCATTTCATGAAGAGTTATGACAACACTTCAAATAGTTACAATCATGAGTAACAGATTTTTGGTCCAGAATATTCAGATTGAGAGCATTAAACTTGTCAGCAGAGGTGATTTTGATCCTTGTTTCCAAGCGCATCGTTGGACAATACAGTACGGTGTAGAACACACCAGGACACTCTCAGGAGATGCTGCTGTATGGCATACTAAATACTTGCTTTCTGAATTAAGTCATAGCGCTGTCCTTAAGAGACAACCAAAAATTATCAGCCTTCACCAAAAGGGCACATAAAAATTAGCCAGTGTCCTAATGCTCCAACTCAATCAAACCATCAGCTTTGTGTTGCACGAAATTTGCCTATCCAGGGAAAACAAGCACCGCATTAGTAAATTCAAGTCATGGCTAAGAGAGAAAGAATGAGAGTCATGTTCAAAAAAATGTCAGCTGAAGCATTAACCCTGGGACCTTCCAGGACAACTCTTTCACAGGAGTGTTTTATAACCTACAGGCCTCCATAAGCAGAGTAAAAAAGGTGACCCCGCTTCCCTTCAAGCGGAGAGATGAGAGCCTGCTGAAACACCAATTTCCCCCTTATTAGTAAGGAAAGGTTTACTTGTGCTTGTATATTTTTCACAAAAGATATAATATACTGCAGGACAAAACCATGACAGACTACATGATTAAAAGCTTGCCTGGTTCACTTGCTCTCCCATTATATGCCATCTACTAAATGTCATAGCCCCCCTTACGAGCCATATTTTCTACCCTTAAACCACTACTATGCATATAGCACTCCAATACAGACTGCCTTGTCTATTAACTGGAAAAAATAAGATAAGCAGCAGCAATAAAGATAAGCAGCAATGTTGATGAAGCAACTGATGAATTGTTGTTGATGAAGCAAGGACAGGGTAGTTCATGCAACTAATTGCTTTCACTGAGATGAAACCAGGTTCAAATCAAGGGAGAATTTAATTCTTCGGTAAAATACTTCACCTTAATTATAACTCATGACGAGAGACAGCTAGAGTCTAAATATATGGATCCTCTTCCTCTACAGCACCCACCACTCCTCACAGAATGGGTAAATATCAACAGCTTTTATATTAAGAAATTAATCCCAAAATGTAGCTCCATCTCACATCTTTCCTGCAGTCCCACTCAGAGGCAGCTCAGGAACCTCCTAAAACTTATGTACCTGTAGCTTTCTCTGCATGAAATACCTCCTTATGACAAAGATCGTACAAATTTAAAGAAAATGTATAGAACAAAACCATTTTCGGTCTCCTCGAATGAGGCAACTAAATGTTTTCTTGCATTATGCATACATTACCTTCACTAACTGAAGAAAACTTTAGATAATTTTACAGTTAAAGACAAGAATAAGTGATTTTTCAGCTGGTATCTAGAAAGAAAACCAGAAACAATTTTTTAAAAACATTCCTCTAAACTTAATTCCCAAAAGATTACAGAATTTTAATACAATTTGCTCCTTTTCAGTTCTTCACACAGATTATGCATGTTTGGTAACGTTTTACCATTTAATTTTTAATACACAAAATAGGTATAGTTAAACTAAAAAAATGCATATATGACAGATTCAACAGATTATATATTCTTAGGAATAGCAATAGCCAAAACACGTTAAGTATCATGCTAATATCAAAGGCGATATATGTTACAAAAAATATTGCAAGCTCACGCAGATGCATCAGAAGATTACAGAAAATAAGTCAGAAAGCAAGAAACCTCCTGCCCTTTATGTCACATTTCAAAAGTGACAACAGACCATAAAGACTCACTTTGAGGACAGAAGGGAAGAAGAGTGCACTTGAAGACCAAAAACCATCTTAAAGCTCCTAACCCTGTGTCCTAAGCAGTCTCTCCAGAATGTCCAAAGGTGTTCTTACATGGCTGGCCACTCCTCAGAAAATGGATTTGTAATTAGTCAATGGGATCACCCTGGCTGAGACTGGACTCCTTGTCACTCAAAGCTCTTTGCCAAATACACAGAGACCTTTGCCTCAAGGGGAGCTCCCTGAAGAAGCCAAGTTTTCTTAGAATATGAGCTAGACCGCTTTCAGGAGGGGAAACTCAGAGAGACCAGGAAAGACTGGAAATAGGAAGGATTTATATACGACTCTCCCTGCCTGCTGAGCCTTGTTTCCAGGCTTCCATGTAGCCCTCAATGCCCACGTTGCAGCAAACTCTGCCCAGTGCTCTCTGGTCCCTAGGGAAGTTTCTCATCACCTCGGAGGACGGGCTGCTTCTCGGTGTTACCTCAGTCTCCCTGCACGAGCTGCGGGCTCCTGGCCGCCTACTGCATCTCTTGCTCCTTCCTCCTCCCCTGCCCTGCTCAGCCTCCCAAAGCTTCTCTCCCTGAGCTGCACCCGGCTGTTCCCAGACAGCAGTCACCTCCTCCGTGATGCAGGCTCTGCCTTCTCAAAGACAGGCAGCACAACTGTGAACAGAAGTACAAAACAAACAAATGCTGTCTACCGCAGAAGTGCCAAGCTACTTTTTAATGAATCCCCCTTCGCTGTAACGAAGTGGGCTACGAGCTTGCTAAAGCACGTTCCTGATCATGGCTGATACTTGCCAAAGGGAAGCGCCAAAGGCGGGACACCAGAGATGTATAAGCTCTGCACTACCTACGGCAGTAGACATCAGACACCGAATCAGCAACCAGTAAGCCAGCTAATCCAAGTAGCTATGCAGAGCAGTTACCTCCAATAGTGAAGGTTTGGCACTACTTCAGACATCTGACATTATTTTAGAAATGATGAAAAGCTGCTTGAAAACAAACAAATAGCTAAAACCATATAGTTTTTACAGTATTGAACCTATAACCTCCTCAGATTTCAAAATGAACCATGACTCTCTGCGTTTTCTGGAACTCTGCTGGTGTCTCTACTCCAGCTAGAACAGCTTGGATTCCTGTGAGGACGCCTGCATTCTCCAGCCAATCACCAGAGTAAGTACAATGGAAAAAGTACTTATAACAATACAAAAATAATGTATCAAAGTTATCCCCGCACCAAATCAATAAACCTGAATTAAATAGACTCAAATGCTTTCAGAGTTCGAATTATATTTGAAAAATCTAACCATTGAGACTAACTTCAGCTCAGTCAATGCAAACACCCCTTTGGCACTTGTCCCTTCCTGTTCACTCCCACCTGAACTGGATCCCCTTAGGTGTCTGCAACCGAGCACCTTCAGCAGCGAAAGAACTATGGACACAATATAAAATAAGAAGGTAAATTCCCCTCATTCCTACCATGGAAAGGGAAGCACAGCTAAAATTTAAGGACAACTGCAGGAGCGAGCACTTTGTTTCACATCTTCTCAAGTTTCTGATTGGTTACTACGGTTTAAACGTCAGCAGCTGCTGATACCTGATCATTTTTCCAGATGCACTGAAAGCCCATGTCCTCTTGGCTTACTGCACATGTGCCTCCTCTTCAAGTCAGATAAGTCAAGCTGTTCTCTGAAGCTGCACCGTAGGCAATGTTTAGGACAGTCCGGCACTGAATTCTTCTCTCTAGAAAGAAGAACAAGAAAACTCAGAATCCTATTGAACAAAAATGTATTTAAATAAATGCTCCCGTGATCCATCCGAAACATCCCATTAGCACATCCTGATGTTACTTGGCACATTTAAATTCAGCAGAAAAAAATCCAACATTGAGTATGCACTTTCAAAGAGAAGCTAGGAGTAGAAAAAGACCTCAACACATTTAGTACATCCTTTCTTAGCACAGGCATACACTCTATAATCCTTTTACGGTACAATTTTATTCTAAATTAAGCAAGCAGCTCCAGTAAAACAGCTCACAGCTTTCCATATTACAAAATTACATCATTCAGGATTGGATTAGATTTTAAAGTAACATACTTCAAGATAATCTATTAATGATTTTTTACACTTAATTTTATACTTAAACTCCAAGTTATTTGTTTTCCTAACTGTAAGCAAATTTTAGGAGAACCATTAGTTATTACAGTCCTACCTGCAAACATTGTTTTCCTTAAATCCTTCTCATCGCAGACACAACAAAGCTACTACAACACTGAAGAAGGGATTGAGTAATACCAGCACAACTGTCTTGCCAGAATTAAAGACTTCAGACAACAAAAGCTAGCTGGCCTTGCAAAACCGTAGGCACCATCTGCTTCATGTTATG
Organism: Vanellus vanellus; assembly: GCF_965231255.1. Lineage (NCBI taxonomy): Eukaryota > Metazoa > Chordata > Aves > Charadriiformes > Charadriidae > Vanellus > Vanellus vanellus. Next base: position 28,218,254 of record NC_138913.1, on the reverse strand, counting down.
CACCACATGCGACTCAGCTGGTCTCAAGACCACTCCCAAAGTCTGGGAAATTCAGCGTATTGTTTGTTTTTTGCAGAAGTAGGAGTAAGCATCACATATTCCCCTCCCATGTCAAAACTGTGTACTTAGGTTTAACCCAAGATTACATTTCAGAATTAGTTAAAAAAATACGTAGGAAATGCAATCATGAGATCTGTAACAACAATCCTGAGTAAGAAAGAAGGTGCCACCAGCACTCTGGTATAGGAGAGATATAGGAGATAGCGATGACTATCAGCCAGAGCTGTTTATTTTCTAGGGGTCCCTCCCACAGAGCAATTCACCCCACGCTCTTCATAACCTTTTCTGCTATCTCTTATTCTCACACATTCAATTACTGGCAGTCATGTATTCCGAAACAGTCACTTTCAATGGTAACATCAGAGAAAATCTCAAAAGGACAGTGGCGAACTCATCATTACAATTATAAATACAACTTAAGAGAATAACAGTTCCACTGCGTTACAGGAAACAGACATGAAAATTTTTGTATTTGAGAAAAACAGTTCTGAGTTACAGAAGCTGAATAATTTCCATTGAATACACCTTGAAAACTACTGACCAAGGAGTACCAAAAACAAGTCCTGCAAAACAAATTCCCAGCACTGACAGCTCTACTTGGCACACATTCGTTGGTCTTTCACCAACACCACTAAGTCTTGTCACCACTGTCATTTCATTTTAGGGCTGTATTAGTTGGTTCCTTATCTTCTCTCATTTGCCACGAAAAACGAGAAAATTCCACATTCCCAGTAAGAGAAAGCTTGTGAAGTCAAGGTTAGGATCCATTCAGGCAATTGAAAGGAGGAGGATGATATAGCAATAATACTTGTGCACAAGAAAGTACCACTTTGCAAGCACCATTGCCCTGTACAAGCCCAGTATTCACCATTTATTTACAGAATAATTTCCAGGTCAATCACCTTCCTGAAGGCAATATGTCAATATTGTCAATGACAGACACACAACTGTAGTAAATCTGTTCATCCGTTTACAGCCCTCCACCATCAGCAGCAGAAGGTAATTCTACCAGTGCACCAAAGCCTCTTGCTGTGGTTTCATATCACGTTATTTAAGCAAATGGCAATGCTCTTCACAGAGGACTTCTCCCATCTTACTCAACGGTTTGCAGAGAAAAATCAAATCCCCCAGTCGGAGAAGTCAGCAGAGCTATGCTGTACACTACCTCAAGCTGAAACAACTGGTCATCAATACCAGCATTATTCTAGCAGGAGCTGGTGCCCAAGTAGTTCTACAAAAGCACCCAGTCAGCAACTCACTGGCACCAGTACAGCGGCCACATGGACATGTCCTTAGGGCGAGATGGGGACACAACACAAGCAAGAGTGAAATGTGGCATCCAAATTCCATAGAAGTGCAGACGTTTGACCACACCAAAGCACATGAACATTTATACACCTTGCTACAGGTCCTATCAAACACCTAGCAAAAACCCTTCTAGAAATAGCAAACACACCCCATAGATATGGAGTTGGAGTTGAATTCCTAATTAGCACACTGCTGAGAATGTTTATTAAGCAGTTAATAACTTCTTCCAACAGAGGCAAGGAGGTATACTTTAAGATAAAAACAAGAGTAAATATACATATGTTCTAACAGATTTATTAGACAAACTTTTTAATATATTAAAAATGTAAATATTTGCCTTTGTTCACAAGAAAATTACATGGTGGTTCTATTAAATTAATGAAAAAAAGAGTCCCCAAAGCCAGTAATTACAATTTCTACAAGTGTTTTAAGACAGGAATGGTGCATGTAAACACACCAAGGTTTATTTTCTTGCTTAAAAAAAACAAACATTAAGTAGACACTACAGATGAAACAATAATACAGACTTGAGAGAATCAAAGCCACACAAAACTGGAAAGATTGTATTTGATTCCATTATAGTTTTAAACACAATTCACATACATAGAAAACAGCACATAAGATTGGAGAGATGTTTGTAAAAAAAAAAAAAAAAAAAAAGAGACTGTAGATGCCTGAAGTTGGCAGAATGCCATTGGAATAAGTTAATGAGTTTCACATGAAAAAATACAGCCATCTAAGTACAGATTTTAAAACACCATTTGATAACTGCTAGCAAAGGTAGGAATTGTCTGTACCCTAGACCAGGGACTGGTGGGGCTAAAGGACTTATACCACCAGATGAGTTTAGCTCTTCCTGCGCTTTCATTTACCACCCCCTTTTAACACTTGCTTTCCAGGTTCAACCTGAAAGATTTTATGCATCTATCAGCCAATACAGAAAAAAAGCACAGTGTATCGCAGACTTAAGCTCTTAAGAATGCATAAATGCACTTACCCACTTGGTAAAAACTTAATGCGAATAGAACGAATACAAAAACCAATCATACATAATACAGAAATCACACAAACTGGGAACAGGGTTACAAAACATACCTGCTGATTGGATTTTTTTCCACTTTAACATAATCATCGTGGACCCAAGGAATCTAGTATTTCTCATCCTAACAAAATACCAGCAGAATTCTGAGTGTTTGGATTCAAACACTGACCCGTGAAGATGGATTTTGTTTAAAGAACTGAACAAACAAAACATTATTTGCTTCAAAATTCTTCTACTTGTGGTGAAAACCGAGCTGTCCTGAAATCAATAGCATTGTTTGCAACAGAGCTAGAATTTCATTTCCTGCACCTAACTCGAGATCTGTTAAAGACGCTGCTAACCACTATAACACGGTTTTGCACTCTCACGATCACATCTATAGTTCAAAATAAAATGTGCAAAATAAATACTTACAGGGAAGGCTGCATAAGCAGCATGAAAGTAGCAGCTGTGGCTGATTTCTTCAGAGAGTAAACTTCGTCCCCAGCCTGGCTGCTGTGCCTGGATTAATGCTGTTCCTGTACCATACTCAGGCCTTGAAGCCTTGGGAAGTTCCTATCCCAACTCAGCAAGGTGGGAGGGTTTGTTATTTTAACTGTTGGCTGATAACAGCTTATCAGAAAGTTTTCAAAGGTTAAACTCAACACGTTTGCATGGCAAAAGTGCAAAGAAAGCACGAGGAAAGTGTTGAATTAGTATTCCCTCTCCTGCAAGGGCCAGAACTCTCTCTTATATCCCGACCCACACCGCAGGCCAGCAAAGAAAGTTAAACCGAAAGTCCTGTTTGGAGAAATCGTAACTGAAAACATCTTTGGAAGCCAATAAGAAAGCAACAAAAGCGCTTCTTTTCAAAGGAGGAGCTTGCTTTGCCTGCTACATTCCCACTGTCTGCCACACAGAGTAGAAAAGCTAACCCCAAACCTTTAAGTTTAGTCCTTAAATACCAGGTAATTTTATTACTGCTGCCAAATTTATCACTGACACCACAGCTCCACGACAACTCACTGGAAAACAAAACCAAAATAAAATCTTCAATTTAGGGCCTGCTATGATTTTTTTTTTTATTTCTATCCCAAGCATGCTCCTGAAGCATAAAGGGCTGATGCAACTTTAAACCAGAAAAAAAAAAAAAAAAAAAGAGTTACAGACTCATTACTAATTTATCCTGGCTGAAGCTGCATACCAGCAGCTGCTGCCTCTCTCAATTAACAGCAAATATTGAACAGTATTGTCATTTAACGGTGTTTACTGCCTGCTGCCCTGTCCGCTGTCACATTTTCAAAGTGTTCTGCCACAATTTGAAGTATCAACATTAATAAACAGAGCTTAGTTTAACCCCTTAGGTATCAGCAGAGTTCATAGCAGAAGTGCTTTACTCACTTCACACATTCATTAGGTGTTTGGCAACAGCTGAAGCCCAAAGATGTAAGGTGTCACCAGAACAGTACTTGTAATTCAGCGGCCCACAGGGTGCTTGGCTTGCGCAGAGGTCTGAGCACAAGTGTGAAAAATTATGGGACTACCTCCAGCAGAGCAGCTCTCTTCATAAATGAATGCCAAAAAGATGGAACAAAAGAGGATAAAAAGGAGGAGACCACACATTCAGCCTCTTTTGCTGAAGATTTTAAAACAAAACAAAAAAAAAAAAAAAGAAAAAAACAAATCAAGATACAGCTGTTCTGTGGGGAGATCTGACTGACGCTGTGATTCCTGATGACGCCATCTCTGCACAGGGAAGTGAAAAGAGCCCATATTTGCACCCTGCCTTCCTACCCTCCCGCGTGCCCACAGCCATGCTGCCTTTTGGACAGGCTGGTTTTAGAGCAAATGATTCTACAAACAATGCCATCAGAGCAAGTAACTGGAAACGACGCATTTCTCCCAGGATGCCTCCACAGGTACTTGAGTGGCCTACTTGCTCTGTGGTGTCAAGTTTGCTGGAAGCCACTTACGTACAAAGGACTGTACATATTTTATATTTTATTTACACGATGTGCTCCCAGCAAATCAGCAGGCAGTAGCATCTCAGAGGCTTTGCTATGAGCTTACTGCCAACTGGGTCAGGGCCAACATGTAGATACCAGCGACCTAGAGAAGAGAGGGGATGCTGAGCCGGCCGAATTAAACTGCAAGGTGCACACTGGCAATTTAGATACTACATGAAAATATCAAGTAGCTTCTGTATGGAATTCATTACATCAGCAATTAGAATAACACTATTCCAGCTGATACTGAAATTGGAAGAATTCGCTTATTTCTGAGGTACTGGACCCCTGTACTAGGCCTTCTGCAGAGGCAACTGCCTTATAAGCATGGGAGCTCCAAGGAACGATGCTCTGGGGGACATGTCAAACATGGAAGGGAATGGCTTTGCAAACTGGGCATGTAAAAGTAGTCTTGGGATCTGGCCAGGACTTTCTGAGCCTCTGCAAGCATACTCTTCTTGGTTTAGCTCATTTGGCTACAAGTCCCCTCCATCTGTATCAAGTGCAACTCTAATAGCCAGTCTGGTTTGTTCGGAGGACTCATTCCCTCTCAGTTCCTCCACCACCTTTGGGCCGATAGTGTCTGAGGTCTTCAGATATATTAGGTGAGATGACTAATACCTGCCATCTGTTCATTGTTACCTTCTCTCTCTCCTCTCCTGAGGAGGAGTCATCAGTAAAGTGCTTTTTCTACTTGATCTATTTTAGGAGCGTGGGCTTTTAGCATCCATGCAGCACTATTTTAAGCTAAAAAAGTTAAACCAAAGAAGTAGACCGTGCTCTTGCAGGGAAGACTGAGCATTTGCAACATCCCTTACGTCCTGTGAAAGTCTCTGACTAGGCTCAGAAACAGCCCTCTCTTCTGCAAAAGTTATCTTTGCTTCCAGCATGCCCAAGACACAGAACCACTGCCCAAGTTTCACTCCAGGCTTCAGGCCACAGAAGAGCCTGCAGATAAGAAGCAGGCCTTTGAAGGTACTTGACTGCTGTCCCACAGAAACCAAGCCAGTCACCACAGCTTACAGAGTCAGTGGGTAATACGCTGCAGCGTCGTGTTACCTGGTTTGAGGAATAAGGAGCTCCTACCCAATTACACCACCTCGGTACAGACCACTGAAAACAAAAAAAGGTAAAAATAGCCAAGGCCAGGTCTCTGCCCATCAGACTGGGATGAAATCTTCCAGCTCACAGGGAATATTAAGCATTACTTATACCGACAGCTGCTACCCATAAGCTATGGTTAAGGAAAAAACAAACTGGACGCACAAAATAAAGATGGCCTGGAAGGGAAAGGCACCAATGGAGGATAATTTTGCTGTATTTCTTGCAGGAGCCGTGTCAAAGTGCAAAGAAAAAAAAAATCGTCACATTGTAGGAGGCTGAAAGACTTGAGATGGAGCAGTGAGGAGTCCCTGGTCCCATAAATGTTTAATTTGAGCAAAGCAGCAGATTCCTAGTAAGCATAGTTCTGCTGCTGCTGAACTGCACACTCCTGCTTTGATTTCTAAATGACACAAAGTGAAAACATAAGTATAAAAATAAAATAGGAGAAAACGAACAGGGAGATTTTTATACCTGGCACTACAGAGGCAGCATGCACAAGCCACCAACCCACTCAGCCCTCTCCCTTCACTACTGCACAAGTGCTAGCAACATACACCGAGCTCTGAAGTAGGTACCTCAATTTCACAGCTTTGACAGTTCAACACAACGCTGGGGATAACAACACCTGAGAACAAGAGCTATTGCACTGCATCTTAGAAAACAGCAAGTGCTGCAAACCTCTGATTAAAGGCAGCATGTTGCCTGCTAAGAAAACCGTGAAACTATAGAACCGGAGAATGAAGATGCATGTGGAAATACGGAAGAAAATGAATCCACGGGGCCCTGGGAGCAGAAAAGGGACCCACCTGGAACTGTTCCTCTTGCAACACTTCCCCTAAAAGAAGCACTGATTTTCTCTCTGTGCCACTCGCCTTGCAAATAAAACCCATCAACAAAGATCATCCATCATTTCCTTGAGTTATTCCCATCCCACTCTAAACAGGAAGCTCAGACTGGTTAAATAAATTTGTGAGGGAAGAGAGGTTGCTAATTAGTGTTTCTTCCTGCCTAAAATGCAAGATCCTAAAAAAATCAATGCATTCCATGACCCCTATGAGGTCTCCACGTCCATTTTTCTTCCCTTTCCTGCTCTTTACCTCCTGACTATCACCTGATCACCATTATCTGCTTCTTTCCCTTCCACATTCAGAGAGGAGACTACTTCCTTTCCCTATTTATGTCTTTCTCACCTCAAACTTAATTCTTTTTCCTGCTCCTATGCCCACTTGCCGATATTCATACAACCACCTCCCTCTCCTCTGCCACCTTTGCCAGCGTATCTAGTCTTCCTTCTTGTCTCCAATCCTAAGGAGAAATGTGGCTTCACTAAAATCAAAGGCAAATGTTCAATTAGACCCAGATTTCACCCCAGCAGCATAACCATGAATTATGTCACTTCTCCCAAGCCACCTGTCCCTAAGTACTGCATGGACAAGCACTGAATAAGAGCAGGAAAGCCCCTTGCTTGGCTTTCCTCACTCCCAGTATGAACACTATTCGTCCACTTCTGGAAGTCCTCCACACAACAAATGTAGGTCATCAATGAGTATAGGTTTTGTCTTTTAAAAGTATGAACAGATTTAAACACATATATACTAGTATTCTCATATTTTGCCTTCTCCTCAAGGTTGGGAGTATATTTTAGGAAGTGACTGTGAGTTTCGGAGGCAGCTCCAACAAGTAGTTTTCTTCTCTCCTGAGGTAGTAGAAAAGAAGATGAAGAAACAGAAAGCCACAGCACAGCTTCAATTAACCTACAAGGACACAATTAAATGTTGCAAGTACACCCACACCAGAAACCTCTTTTTCACTGCAATTAGCTGCTGGTAACCAACTTGCAAAGCCAAGACAGCACCTTGGGCTCTTCTACATGCACCTTAGGTAGGAACGCATTACCACTGGTAAAGCAGGACCTCAGTTCTCACCACTGGAAAGCTGAAAATTCAGAGCAGCCAAGAGCTGATGTCACATGGCATTTCTCCTTGCAGAACAGCAACCTTTGCAGGCCTCTGGAGAAAGAGACCAAATCCAATACTAAAAAGAGAGATGACAACCAAAATGCTCGTGTGCCACATTACTCAAATGACAGAAAACATTAAATATTTAAATTGACACATTACAACATGATTCTACTGTAATTGCATCTCTTGTGACATAATCATGCTGTTTTTTCTTATGAGAAACCCTTTCTTACTCTGAATACAAGATAGACGGTATTGAGTAAGTGAAACAGTTGTCATCAACCAGTGTTTGGTAAGATACGGGACTTTGCCCTCATACAAAGGCTGTAGAAGGGAGAACACTCCAAGGAAGCAGTTCACGGACAGAGTCACAGAACACCTCCAGGAGACTCAGCCTTAGTCATACTTTGTGACATTCAACTACAGGGAGGATCCCTCCTTACTAGGATCAAGGTGATCATGGTTACTCCCCAGATCAGGACCCTCTGCCGCGGAAGAAAGGACAGATACATTAAGGAGTCCCAGCCGTAGCTATGCAAACCCTTGTGCAGTGTTTCTTGGGCAACCAGTAAAGCTACAACCACAGTTATATTCTACATCTTTATTTCTTACTGACGAGCCAAAATGAAGCCTCCCTACACCTCCAGCTGACAATAGCAGCAGTAACTCCGTTCTTCCAGGACAGAACCGGCTGTAAATATTGGCTGGAAACATGTATTCCCGCTGGGGACTGGTAACTGTCTTTAATTGTTGGCAGCAGTTGGGGGCCAGGGGAGGCTCTCTTGTGCCAAACAGCAGACAAAACAAACCAAACAAAAAAATGACTGCATCGTGCATATATGGCAATACCTGAGTCTATATAACCTTGAAGGGGCCACTAAGTTTGTGTTTAGGCTGAACAAAATAGGCTGAAAGCAAGAAAATATTTTAGAAAAGCTATACTCTACTACAGCTACTTAAAAGCAAAATGACTGAAAAGGTGCTCTGTCCTTTATGTCACAGATTCAAGGGTGAGGAACTACTGCATATGGTTATGTGACCAAAAGGTCAGAGGTGAATCGCAGGCCTGCAGACCTGGGCATGGACAGTGACCCTAGTCAAGATTTTTCTATCAGTTTTAGAGGACTGGTAAAGTTCACTCCATAAATACAACCCCAGCTTGCTAGGAATGTATTTCTGACTGAGCACCGTTAATAAAATACACACTACAAACAGAAAATACAGGTTAAACAATGCTCTGTGTGTGTGTGTCAAGTCCAGCCACATCAACCTAAACTGTCTGACAATTTTCCCCATTTTCTTCAATCAGAAAGTGTTCAGGAGTTTAAGCTTTTCATAAGAAATTCTTCACACAAGCTGATCAAGATACATTTTTTGGAAAAAAAAAAAATTAAAGTTCTATTGCAGGACATTTTTTCTTCCCCTACTGGGTTGCAGACCTGAAGGTCAAAGCTACATGCTGACATGGATTTGTTGACCAAGAAAATAGTAAAAGGAGCATCTGGAAAGAAGGCTGGAAGACAACTCGGTACACCTTGTGAAGACTCCAACGAGCTTTCTTCAACAGCAGATTTCTGGCTGGGATATAAATACGAAATAGTTCTTGAGAAACTGTCCTGTTCATCTGCTGAGGAACTGCTAGCCATTGTATAGGAAGACGACAAGCTGAATTTATAACCTGGTAAACTTTAAGGCTGAAGAGATGGAGGTCAATAGCAGGCAGTCTTTGATATCAAGGTCTTCACTACTGTAGCTTCAGTACATATTCTCTTGCTCCAGGCAATTACTTGATCTCACATGATTCCCAGAAAGACCAAATTCTACTTCAGAGGTTGAACAAAGCTCAAGAAACATTTTCTCTGAAAAAACATCTTGGAAACATGAAGCAATCAGAATGATGCCGCTTTTTTCTCCTGCTGAGTGCCCAAGGTAAAAAAGGTAATCAAGCTAAGGGCACAAAATAAGACTTTGAGTGTAGATAGCTAGTGCCTAATACAGGTATGATTTTTCTAGGTTGGCTTTTGTGAATATAATCATCTGAGATGACATGAAGGACAATTTTCTTTAGCACATTAGAAGAGCTTGCTGAGCAGAAAAGAACACTTAATGCCTCCCCTTTGGGTTTGCCTTGTATCTTCCTCTGTACAAGAAACAGGTTGATCAAACTTCTTCCTTCCCACATGCTTCCTTGGGAGGCATTACAGAAATAGCCTCATTGCTCTGAATAGTTCCAAAGCAAATGTGTTGTAAGGATAACGAATCTCAGCTACATGGGAACAGATGTATTTTAATCTGAGAACCACAGAAACTAACTCTGATGTTGAAAAGAGTAGACCAGGGAGAGCGAGAGAAGGGGTTGTATCTCTTCCCAAGTGTGAGAACAGCTTCTCATGCTCCAGACAGAGCTGGTCTGGACCAGAACATCACAACTGGTGATGTTCAGAATGAGGAAGCACAGGCAGGGGAAGTCTGTTCACAAGGCACTCCAATACCTCCTGCAAGCCTAAACACACTGCTGCATCTTCTTGTTCTGGTGAGAGCACGACAGATAATCCCTAAGATGGGCTAAGGGTAGGACAGCACAAGCTCAGGACTATTAGATTCAAAAGCCAGTTGTCAAAGTGAATCACCAAACAATGGAAAGAGGTGCTGTGGTTTCTGAAGATGGCAGCTGGGTTCCTCAACCTTTTTTGTGTGGGTTCTGACACACCAACAGTCTGCCTGGTTAAAAGACAAGAGCTAGCCACAATTCCCCATGATTATCCATTTTTTCAAATTCATAGCTTCAAATATCAGCCAAAGTGCTGACAGGAGAATCAAGATACACCACTATCAGAAATTATTGCTGAAGATAAATCCTCAAGCACAATGCTGAGTTCCTTGCAAAGAAGAGCAGAGCAGAATAGCTCTTCCTTTACCAAAGAGCCCCATTTATCCCTACAGCTAGTCTATTGATTGTCAACTTGGACTAGACGGCTAACAGCCAAGAAGCATAATGGTTACTGGTCACAGCTACTGAGCAAACAGCCTTCGCACATGCAGTTGCATAAGGGCCTGTTGACTAATACCTGGCCTTCTACATCACACGCTTTCATTCTTCCCAGTTGTCCTGTTACACCTGCACTTCAAAAAGAGACTAGAAATCCTGCTTACTGAGTAACCAGCAAGTCACCACAGGTTGTTGGGTGAGAGGTATCTTTGACCTTCTCATTGCAAGCCCACCTTTCAGGCTCCTGGTCCTTAAAAATGCTGCTCAGAAACATTACTTCTACTGCAGTATCACAATCAAATACCTCAAGACACAACAGGAGAAAAATATAATACCTTAGGAAAAGGATGTGAGAAAGGTACATTAAAAAAGTACTTGAAGTCAGTACTCCAAACATTTAAGTATCAGATCGACAGTGAAAGGGGCTTAGTAGAGTTTCTTAGCTGCTGTACTTTCCCTGCTCCCAGCATCAGGGGAAGCAAAGCCATCAGATGATGGCAGGTCTCCTGTGTAGCCAGCGTAGCCCAATTTGGTGGTACCAGACTGGAGAGAAATGACTTGTAATGGCTCAAGCATCAGGCTTTATAACAGATAAGAACCCGTTCCTGACAAACGCACAGGTCAAAGAAAAATCACATATTCCTTTGACCTGCATGTCTTACTGCAAATACTCATTCAGTTTGCCTCCCCCCCCCCCTTTTTTTTTTTTTAAGCACCAGGAAGAGTGAAAATCATTCCTAATCCACTTACATGCTTTGGCAACATTAGCCTATTTTCTATTTTCACTGGTTACTGCTACTCACTCTTCTCCCATTCTAACCCCTGGTACATTTGTGTACTCTCCCCTCTCACTAGCAAGAGTGAGAGCTGACACTTCCCTCAGCCTTTTTTCCCCTCTTGTCGAAACCTTATTTCCACTGCTCTAATAGTTTTTGACTTAACTGGGACAAGGAAAATTATTCAGGGCTTCTCTGTCCTAGCAGTCAGGCTATTCTGTATTAACCATCCAGAGCACTGAAAAATCACATTGAAGCCCCAGGCAACCATTCTAACATTCCCTTAAATTCATGGTTTAATAGAATTGCCCATTTTTACTGGACATGTCTATAGCCATATGTATATATATGTACTTTTTGCATAAAAATCCTTCAGCGTTAATAAGATTCAGAAAATTCTCTCCACTGCTACACATAGCAAAGTTCAATTAACAGCATTCATTCCAAGAGGTCCCAATAAGCTAAATGTCTATCCAACCTTAAAACATGGCTACTGCTTTGGCAAGATGTTTTTTCTCCCATCCTTTTAAGGAATATGCAGAAGCATTTATAATACTTAAGAACAGAAGTCTTAGTAAATATTACGCACTAATATATCATAGAATATCCACTAGTTTAAGCGTGTGGCTGAAAGGCCTGACTTTCAAAAGCTGACTACACTGCCACTCCCTCAGCTTGTTTTCATCTAGGCTATCACATCCAGCCACCCAAAAACACCCCAAAAAATTTTTAAGTAGGCAGAGTATACTCTTCTCAAACTCTGACCTTAATTTTTTATCATCCAATGTCCAATATCAACACCATTGCAGCAACATTTATTTTTAAGGGATGCAAAGCGTTGCTGTACAACCCCATTTTTTCACAGCAATGTAATTAAGAATTTAGTTCAACTCATCTATAGCAGTAGCAGTTTTCAAACTACAACAGGTGTACCTCTGAAGATATGAGCTCTTTTCAGAGAAAACCAAAATGAAAACCTGCAAAGGCATAAAGACATCCTAAACTCCGTTACAGAGCCTTGCCATTTCTGGTGCAGAAACAACAAAGTGAAGCTTTCTTTTCTATCCTGCGTGAAAGCAAACCCCTTGCATTTTTCAGATGGCACTTCCCATAAACTGCCAGTCATATTAAATGCAAGAGAGAGTGTGCTAGATAAATGCATCATAACTTTCTAGAGAAACGCATCCAGAAAAGCCTTTTCTTTGAGCCACATTACCTAAGTTTTGAAATTCTTATCAGGCAAAAATCTGGGCTGGTTTCAATTCGCTGGAGTCTATACCTGGAACAATCAACCATAATTCGAGCTTACCAGATATTTATGTTGTTCAGGTTCTCAGTGTACAACACTCCCTCATCCGTAAGCAAGGAACTAAGCACCAGCTCATTTTGCCATCTCCACTTTGCCCATCCTGACGCTGGAAACAGAGCACTGGCTGAAGGCTGATATCGGTACAGGGCAGAGCAAATAAAGATACCAGTATAATCACTTTTTAGATAAGTCAGCCAGTGCAAGCACAGCTGCCTAGAAAATATACAGTGGAGAAGAAAGAATGTACCAAAGCTTAAGTAGATAGGAGTTCTGTTAGACCTGAAATTACAGACTGAGAATACAATATCCTCTGCTACCACCGTACCATTTTCTCGAGCTGTAATATTCAGCATCCCCTTAACTGCCAGGAGAAAACAGCCAATTTAAAAGCACACAGCTCAGTTCCTCAAATACAACAGAAACGCTACAAAGTAGCGGCACACCTGCTATCAGTTTTTGGGTGTTTAACTACACACACTCGTTTTTCACTTCAGAAGTTACAGCTTCAACGGGCAATGCAAATGCACAATCTATTTGATGCCACTGCAACAGCACAGGTACAGAACAACGCTCTCAGGTACCTGCCAGCAGCAGGCTCCAGTTTCTGTGCAGATCCCTGCTGTGAGCTAATGAAACAGTGCCCAGCACCAGGAGTTGTCACACTCACCATCTCTTCTACAAGACCCCTTCGGGAGAAGGATTTCCCAGCCCTTACTGCGATAAAGACCAGCTCAGCACAACTTAAACACAGCAGAGGACTGGAAACTGAAGCTCTCCCCAGCCTCCCCTGCCATTAGCAAACTCACAGTAAAACACATCCATACAGCCATTCCATCTGCAAGTGGGTTTGGGTGGTGGTTTGTTGGGTTTTTTTGGTTGGTTGGTTGGTTTTTGGTTGTTTTTTTTTTTTTTTACTTTATTTTGGGTTGGTTTTTTTTAATCTCAGCGGTACTGTGTCTAGTAGTGTTTACAGTAGACACCATTTCTCTGCACTTTCACCAAGAATTACGATCCTCTCACAAAAAGGTGCACAACTGGATTTTCAAAGGTATATACACAGTGTTAAAGTCTGAAACGGTGAGGGTGACAGAGCACTGGAACAGGCTGCCCAGGGAGGTTGTGGAGTCCCCTTCCCTGGAGATTTTCAAGACCCGCCTGGATGCAGTCCTGAGTAATGTGCTCTGGGCAATCCTGCTTTAGCAGGGGAGTGGGGCTGGATGATCTCTAGAGGTCCCTTCCAACTCTGATAATTCTGTGATTCTGTGAAACACTACAGTTTACAGCAAACCTTTTTTTGATCCATGTGTGTATATCACTGGCAGGGCTATACCCAAGAGCCCAGTGCTCCCGGTTTCAGCCAGCCCTGTTCCAGCTTGGCACAGTTGGTTTTCTGGCTGGTGCAAGCAGATTCGAGGTGAAGCACAGTACAAAGCTCACCAAAAGCTGCATGGCACCCGCTCACAGCCACCACCTCAAAACCTCTGCGCTTTAAAGACAGAAACAAAAACTTGAAACCAAGTAACACGTTAGTAGACGAAATAGCAGCTGAGGTTGCCTGCGCTTGCCTTCACAGGCTGAGACTTTAATTGGAGCATAGTGGAGAGCATTAATAACAATTTTAGAAAGACCAATATCAACTTCATTTATTTTTACAAAGCCTTTCTCTGCCCTCATCTCCACTGACTACACATGTCAGAGAAAGGTCAAAATAGTTTAATTTTCTTCTGCACTGGACAAAGAGGCATGAAGAACAGCCAGTAAATTTAGCTTATTTCATTTTCACTGGGGCTTAAGGAAGAACAGAAATAATTTATTATCATCAAATTGACTCTCGCATAACCTGGCTGCTTTTATCAAGGTTGCGTAAATTAAAAAGATAAAACCTGAACTCCACTTTGAGTTGATGCATCTTTTTAATCTCAAGCAAAGACAGTGTTTAGATTTCAAGGAAAAACAATCTGTGGTAACAGACATCAGAACACAAGTGTTGAGCACCTTTGCAAACACAGCTATTTCAAAATAACAGATAATGTAATGCTCATGTACCAGAGAATGGAGACCAAGCCAGGTGCTAAATGAACTAAGTAAAAAGTTTACCACCGACCTTATCAGTAATACTAAACTTCTCCTTTTCTTGGGAGCACTGAGCAAATGTTATTTTAATAGGAATGTAATTCTGTTTCAAGATGGCAAGTACAACGTGCTTGAGAAACAATATCTTATTTGATAGGCAACACACAGACAAGTAATGCTACCTGGCAAATTTACAGTGAATTGAATGCTGCACCTCCTTCCTACTAATCAGTATCTAATCACTACACATGATCATAACTTGATCAAACATTTTTAAACACATCCACACAATGCTTAAAGGTAGGAAAAACATACCTTAAAAATAGAATTTTTTTACTCAGAAATGCTGGACAAAACACCACAGGAATCTGAAGCAATACCTCCTTTTCCCCTCCGATGTGATAGAAGTTTTTTACAGTTTATTCCCTTAAGTAAATGGCTGCTTAATGTGCTCTGCCTACCAAAACTGATTTACTTAACAGCGGATCTTAATAAAAGAGAGGCATGCTGAGGCTTTCAGTCTGGATACTTATTCTCTAACTAAACTGGGCTGCGGACTCCTCCTGGCACAGTGAGGTCCTAGATCAGGTATTCCTGAAGTTTTGTTCATGGAAAGTTAATTACAGTGCAGCGGCTGTGTAAAACAGCTCTAAGAACAGCAAGCCTCAGGCTGATGTTGATAGTACAGCCTCCTTTGCCATTAAATGAATCCTACTAGTCCCCAGTGGTAATATTTCACATCCAGTTGAAGCAAAACAAATGGTTCCCAACACAGCAAATGGAACATCCAAAAAAGCCTGCAAACATCTAGCAACCCAGCTGTCAAATCCACTGCTGTAACACTGACAACAGCTATAAACTCAATGTGGGGATGAATCCGATGGATCTTCCTCTAGGAAACTTGGAGCGTCTCAGGCTGCTTACGCTATGTGTACCACAATTGAGTTGCATCTGTTGTGCTTTCAGTTTATAACGTGAAACCCTCAAGGTCTCCAGGAAAAAAAGATATAACCCCGTGACTAGCTGGACTTCTTCAAGCATCTCTAGAGATGGCTGGAAGAGCTCCCCTGAGCAGAAGGGGATGAGCAATGGCCTGAAGACAGTATCAGTAAGAGCAAAGGAGTATCCATAAGTTTATGTTCTCCTCCACAGCTCTGGTCTCTCGTGGCCTGGATAGCTCCCAAAATGGTCTCAGCCATCCAGCACTGCAAAAATTCCCTCTCCCAAAGAAAGTAAGGATGGCAACTGATTCTGGCTGGGCAGCATCATCCAGTTTGTGAGTCTTTGCCCAAGATTCAAAATGTCCAAATTTAGCCAAGATTCAGGTTCAACTGGTAGCAATTTTTGCTCCCAATGAGAAGGGAATTTAATCCAGAAACACTGAGGCATTTTGAAGTCACATACGGCCACAAGTGATGATATATCAGGGACAGAGAGGCAAGGGAGAAGCTAACAGGAACCCCTACACCTATCCAAGCTCTTACACTTCGGACAGAAGCCTGCTACAGTCAAATCCACATGAAAAAGGGACATAAACCCAGAGCCTCAGCAAAACCCAGTGGTTATCCAATACCTGACTGCATGCATGCTGGAAGACAGTCTTACAGTACCTGCGTGGGCAGGCAGATAACATGCCCTATTCCCTGCCCAGAGCTTCCTAGTGAGCACAAATGCTTGAAGTGTCCTGTTCCTCCCCCCGCCCTGTAAGCTGCAAACCTCCTCTTCAAGGAGACAGCAACGTGTTACCATTACTCAGCCACCCTTTGGCTGCAGCAGCTGCTGGAGAAGCACAGCTCGCAGACCTCCAGTCCTAAAGCCCTATCTGCGGCCACCAGCTGTCCTTACAGGCAGTCAAGCAGGAATGAACCGCAGCCACCTCCTGCTCTAGTAACAGCTCTGAACGCAGTGTGCTCCGGTGCTCCCATGGGAGGCCAGAGATGCACTTCCTCCGGTGCCCTGTCCTGCAGGAGGGATGCAGAGCCAGCACCAGATCCAGCTTGCAGGCCATCTGGCAAACCACGATGCCGCCTCTGATCAAGAGGAGGCTTTGAGCCAAGAATCAGTACCAACTGTTTTACTGGAAACATCTCTAAATATTTTCCAGCTACCATTGAAAATATAGCCTCTAACAAGGCTGGAACAGCTACTACCTCCAGTGGAGGTCTCTCTCTATAACTGCATACCAGGAGAAGGCCCTGTGTGACAAAATCCGCTGGCATTGTGATAGCAGCTAAGAAATCATGTTTCGGGCTGGACT
This sequence comes from Vanellus vanellus, assembly GCF_965231255.1. Lineage (NCBI taxonomy): Eukaryota > Metazoa > Chordata > Aves > Charadriiformes > Charadriidae > Vanellus > Vanellus vanellus. The sequence goes on along the minus strand of NC_138913.1, from coordinate 28,201,390 downwards.
GGCCACTGAAACAAAGGACAGATGCTCTCTCTCCCACCCCTCTCTCCAAGCAGAGGAGGGACAGAGAGAAAGAGACGAGTTTAGAAAAAACTAAACTACTTTAATGAAATATTAATAATAAAATAAAAAGAAAATAATGAAATATATACAAAACCGTATCAAGGTCCCAGGATGACGATCACGTCACTGGCTGGCACTGGGCAAGTCCCAGACTGGACTCAGCAATGGATGGGAGCTGGATTCAGGAACGCACAGATCAGGATCAAAGGCAGACAAACAGACAGAGTCTTCCTTGGATGCTGGCCACTGAAGAAAGAGGGCTGACCCTTTGATCCCTCAGCTTTTATACTGAGCATGATGCAGATGGGATGGAATACCCCGTTGGTCAGTTTTGGGTCACCTGTCCTCTCCGCTCCTCCCTGCGGGTGCAATCCCTCTACACTCTTCCGCTTCCGACCCTCCAACGGGGCAAATAAAGTTAGCTGCCTTGGGTGTTACAGCAATAAGTATAAGCAAGAGCCTCTCTGCGTACCATGCCTTGGCAGAAATTCGAAACAATCAGGTCTTACCAGTCTCTGGAAGCGAACAGTGTCTGAAAAATATGCTGTTAATTTCAGAGGGTTCAGTTAGTTAGGAGAGGCTTAACTGAAAAGTAAACTTACTGAACAGAAACTGGGTTCCGTTTTACCTCAAACCAGAACATTACCGAGTCAACAATATGCAAGAAATAGGAGCACGTACTCAGAGCAGACAATATCAGGAATGCCAGCACTGCCTGATATTTACTTACTGACTCATACGGAGGAAGACGCATCCATTTAGACTTACTGACCAGTATGTGAACAGGTAACAGAAGAGCTTATGAAATCACTGGGAGCTCAGCTCTTCCTGACCTCAGAGAACAAAGAAGCCTTACAGCAGCAAAATATCCCCTTCTCATTCTCCCTCTTTCTTTATCCTGTTGCACAATCTTTCTCCACAGATTAACGCTGCTCTTTTCACAAGATGTGAAAGCAGAAGAAAGAGGAGAGAGCAAAAGGAAGAAGAGGTATTTCTGTTCATCCACATCAACAAAAAAGCACAGACTACACCAGAATAAACATTTCCAAGTGAGGCTCCCTAGTTTTCAAGATTTTTTTTGGAAAAAGGGTTCACAGATAACGTCTTTACCTTCAAAACATACTTCATCCACATGTGAACAGCATGTGGTATAACTATGGACTTCTGCAATCACCCAAACATTACAAGAACTTTTTAATATTGGAGATTATTATACAGATAGCTATTTGTGCAGAATTCATAGATTGCACTTAAAATACCCTTCCCTCAAAAAACAACTGAAGACGATTATACAAATATGTAGCCATTCACAGCCTCTTTACATACAAGGAACATGGAATGTAGAAGAAACTGGCACTCCAATATTTACAAGCATGTTTTGAATGTTGAGACTGCAAACACAGTACAGCTAAAAATCGTTATTTTTTCCATATACATGGAAAACAGTCAACTAACTTACAGATCTTGGAAAGCATCCTACTTATGCATAGCATTAGATTAGCTTCCACATAATTAGGTAGAAAGTGTGAAATATCAATAGCAAGTTCCTACGTAAAGTCCTCCAGGAGTTCTCAGTGTCTATCTAGGTACTACAAAAGAAATTCAAAATCCAGTTGTCCCAGCTGACAAAAAAAAAAAAAAAAAAAAAAGATACTCAGTTGACCTCAGTTTGTAATTTTGAGCATTTCAGTACTACTTTTCCCCACATATAGGTATAAGGAACACCCAGGGCAACACAATTACAATTAATGAAAAATTAATCGGAAACAAAGCTACTGATTCAGGAACACAGACCCAGTACTGCCTTACACTTTCATCCAGGACTAATTTTCCATAAAGAAATCCCATGGCTGCAATGTAATATAAATTAAGTTACTCATATATGTTCCCAAAACATTCCACAGCTCATCCTACTGAACCCGAATAGCAGACTTGCAAAACACAGGCAACTAGTCAACACAAGAGAACCTTTCAGAACTTTTTGGGGGGGTTCAGTTTTCCATCCTTTTATGCAGAATCATGCAGATTATACCAAATAGCACAAATGAATGTGAGCAGTATTTCCAACTACAAGCCCTTTCCTCCTCGAGCAGTAAAGCCCCCTGACACTGCATCCCCTCCTATATCGGTCCAGTACTACACACATAAGCTCATCAACACTACCACATATACAAATATTTAAGAAACTCACATGGATAATGAGACACAGCTCCAAATCTGCAAAAACACAGGAAAACCAAGTTCAGCATAGGCTGAATTTCTACCAAGCCTTTTTCCTCACTCAAAAGTATTTGTGCACAAGAGGCTTGTGATTCCAGTGCTGGACATTTTAGAACAATTTCTGTGCAGAGAGAATGACAATTGACAACCACCTAAACCAATTTTTCACCACTTACACTCCACTGTTAGCTTTGAGGTCATAGGTGCTAGGTTGTTCATACCAAAAATAGAAAATTTATCAATAAAGTAACCAACAGAAAATTTATTAGCCTAATTAAAAATCAGAATTAATGCTGCTAAGCAAACTTAGGCTTACATAGGCTCATGGCTTCCTTTTATGTTATTTATTAAAGTGACAGTAAAGGCTAAACCAAGATATTTTAAACCTTAACTGTGTGCCTCAGAAATCCTGGGTTTATTTCAATGTTGAATGGAGGACTTACATGACATTTCCCATTCTGATTTCTGTTATTAATGGATTTTAAAACAATACTGTACCATCACTGCCAACAGCCCTCAGGAGCTGAGTACAAAAATAATATAAAAGATATCAAAAACTCTACAAAATATAATTTTGATTTAATTTCATTCAAACATTATGTTCCTTACTTTGGGGAAATTAATTTACCATCTTTGATAGCAAGCACTCTTCTTCAGCTACTCTGAACACTGATAATATCATTTGAGGTACGACTGGAAGAGAACTTGAAAATGCCTTACTTAATCCGATACATTCACCAAACTAAACAAAAGTTTGTCTCACAAACTTCACTTTTTCATCCTGCAAATAAAACACCTACATTTCCTCCACTCACCAAAAAATATCCATATTCCCAATGGTTCACCTCTTTCACTAAGCACTCTAGCTTTTTCAAGAGCTTCCAAATTAAAGATAATTAATTGGTATAGTGGAAAATTTTACCTACTTCCTACATTTTTCTCCCAACGATAAAATACATGTTTTCACAAGCATGCTTCCATGGGCTGTGCCAGCCCAGAAAGGCAGTTGCACACTAAGCTGAAATGAGGACAAATCTGCCTGTGGGAAGACTGATGGTAAAGGCCCAAGACACCAGGCAGCTCATCTGTCACATACAAAACCTACTCACCTTCAAGACATGTTAGTTTCCAGGAGAAAAGCGTGAAAAGGCTCATTTTGGAAGATGTAATGGTCCATCAGTTTTTGTCCTTAACTCTCTTTGCTCTTCCTCTCAGAAACTGGTATTCTGTAGATATAAAGAGAACTTCAATTTAAAATACAGCTCTCAGATAAAGATACTACATTACATCAGCATTACATTTTTCCTGCTTTTTACCAGGCACACTGAAAGGTCACCTGATGGGTCCACTCACTGAATTACTACGTTGCCTTATCTCAAAGGCGGCGGTAAGGGCTTCTTTCTTTACCCCTGCGACCCTCAGAGCTTACACCCTTACTATCTATATTACAGTAGCATATTGAGAGTTTATCCTAAAAGTTGGGAATAGGGAAGTGACTTAAAGTCATACCAGTGCCAGAACTGAGAATTACACTGTGTTATCAAGAGTCTCTTTTCACCTTGTCTGCTACATTTTACATACTGACATATATTTACTACACTTAAGTTTATCTCAAAAGCAAGAACACTGAACTTTGCTGCTGAATTTTGCCAAGGTCCCCTCAATAACAGATTAGCTTCCTTAACCTCATTAGAGACACTTGGTTCCGACTGTGCAGCACAACCAGGGCACTTCTTAGCCTGCTTGGGGTTCTGAGGAGTTTGATACATATTTGGAAAATAAGGCTGAAAAGGCAAAGGAAAAGCACTGGGATTACAAATGAGCAAATGCCACATTAAAAACAAATTCCCTAGGAGGCCCATTTTGCAGCCAAAATAATTAGATCACTAGCAAGAATCATCCCAAGTAGATAAATGGTGTGTTACGAGATTAACCAAGGTCATGTTCTCTTAGAGCCAGCTTTTCGAAAAGATTCCTCCCCTGAAAACTTAACCCTAGGGCTCCATCCAAATTAAGAAATTCATTGTTGATGTACAGCAGTACAAATTGAATCAAAGCATGCTATAGTCTGTCAAGTGCTGACTGCCCAAGGAATGGCCACATGCCTTCTAAGTAAGAGAAATCCGCACTTGAGAGCCACCTAGACTGTGACTGCTGCTGCTGGATGTTCAGAGATAACTGCCAACTCATTAAAATCCAACATTAAAAGTTTATTAAATATGCAAACATTAATGGAATTGGACTAGCAGCTACTTAGGCAGATAAAATTTCAACACAGCACATCCTACAGTTCTTGTTATCAATATTCTGTCCTTTTGGAAGCGCCCATGAAAGAGTCACAACACTACTCAAAGCGGTGAAACCCTCCATCTCTTTTAGATCACTCAGGTCACACTCAAGGTTCCCACTAGCCAGGAAGTCTAGGAAAACACAGCTACTTCCCAGTAATTACAGCTCAGTATATATTATCCATTTGCAATTTCACACTCGACTGCTTGTGATGCATAGTCTCCCCAGGATTCCCCCTTTCCCCCTTTGGCCATATCTGCAGGACAAGTCCCACACCTCTCTGCAGGCTCACAGGTATACAGGTTTGCATATATCCCAAACTCACAGCTCTCATCAACTCGCTGCTGGAATTTGAAAGAACTACAAAGAGAGGAGTAGAGTGTCATACAGACAATATAAAGAACATCAGCCACTGAAAAGCAACTCTCCTGTAATTTCAGGTAACTTCATGCACGCACGAGTGTTTAGAGCTCTGCTTGGAACCACTCATTCTCAGCCATCTAAAAACGAGCGTCAGAGTCCTCCATGCAAACAGTAATCTCAGTATATTTTGCTCCACAAAACGCAGTTTCATTCCTGGATGACTCTGCAAAGTCCCAGTGCTTGGTGATTATCTCAACAAACCTCCAGGTTTTCACTGTAGGGTGACATCAGACTTGGCAGTGTTCTTCACTAATACTATCAGCATAATCCGAGCTAGCCCGGGGGGAAAGGAGGACAAGGAATCTCTCTCATCACACAAAGCGTAAACAAGGTCCTAGGAGTCTAATGCACCTCCAAGTGACTCTGGCAATAGTTTTGCTCTCTCAGTAGTAGCTTCAAAGAACATCTCGTAGATTTAATCCTCTGATTATGCAAAAAAAAAAAAAAAAAAAAAAAAAAACCACCCACAGGTGTGGTATAGCATCTCTGCCTTGGAGATGTGAGGTTTCAGAAAAAGGATTGAAATGAAATTTTAGGGAGCAACCTAGAAAAAGCATGGCTCACTGGGAAAGAAGAGAAATCAAGGAATATGAAGTACTGCGACCTTCAAAGAAAACACTGAACTCACTGAGCACAAAGAGGGGAAACTGGCCATTTGGCAGAACAGGTTCTTTACTACTGTCTTCCCAGGTACTGATGACAGTCGCATACTGGAGAAGAGTGGGCTGTTGTAAACATCAAGAACTACCCAGCACCCAGCCTGTGCAATGCAAAACAAATTTGAAGTTAGGCTTTTCTTTCAGTCCTGCAACCATATGGGCCTCCCACAAAACAGACAGAAGGTTCCAGGATGCCTTGGCCAGGAGGAAATCAACAAAATTACCCATCCATCATCTGATGCAACACGAGGCATCACGTGTTGCAGAAATTTGAGTAGCAGCCAATTTGGGGTCAGACAGACAACGGAATCCCACTCCTTGAACCAGGAAGGCCAGGCTTAGATTTAGATTTTTCAAAAGAGAACTGACAGTTCCTGTTGGAAATGAAGGTAAAGGGATCAACTTCAAGGTAATCCAGTTTCTGAAGAGGACACTGACCAAATCTCATACTCAAGAGTCTGGGGAACGATCTTTGCTTGCTTTGCTTTCCTGTGTTCAGAACCACAGGAAAGCAGCCAGCGTACCCGCAAGCTCAAGGCACCGGTCCCATGATCAACTGTTCCCTGGCAAAGCAAAGGAAAAACCGTACAAATTACTTCATCTCTTAGGGACATCATGACTCCTCTTTCTGTTGCAACTTGTACATTCTGTCCCTAGACACAGGCGAAAAAATGACTCTGCAAACATTTCCTATGGCTCTGAGAGCTAGAAGGCTTCCATACAGGTATCTCCTCAGTCAACTGCCTATCTGGTCATCTTATTGAGCTCCTGAACCTGACCGCGTTCATCACAAGAACACATCAAACCAGCTAACCAGCACCAGTACTTCCTCCCATTACAGGCAGGCAGGTAAATCAAAGCTACAGGACATTGTACCTTGAGGAATGAACATAAATAACCCATTAAAAGAGTGCTCTACTTGTAACTGAACCAGGAAAGTAAAAGTACTCTGTGTCAGCTATATGACATACTAACCTTCACTTCAGAAGATACGAAGAGAGACAAATCCTCCCAGCAGTCCTATGACTAAAGTGACTTTTAAACATTCTCGTTCCCAAAGGGGTGTCCTAGTGCCACCAAGCAACACCGCATTCAGGTTGCTATAAGGAAAACAGGTAGAAAACAAATGATATTAAGGGAAACTCAGAAGTCAATCTGCTGCCTGCTGAGGTCCATGGCACCACCAGCATGAGACGCCAGCACTATGTTTTCTCCACCTCCACCAACATTCATGTGCTTGGCTGATCTAAAGCTAGCAGTAGCGCTGGATAGAAATTGCTCTTCAAGGGATGCCTAAGTGGTCCAGAAATATGGAGGGATACAATTGAGAGGAAGCTTCATCCCCTTTAGCACTAAGCTGTCCTGCCACAGACCAAAGGCCAAAACTGTAGTGGCCATAGCACCAGGCACCAAACAAGACAGTGAGAATGCAACCTGACGAGATAGGCTGGCACAGTGATCTGGAGCTCCGGATGTCAGGGGCATTGACCTTTACCTATGAGTCATAGGGCAAATCCATTGAGCTAAGATAGGAACAGCCATAGCTCACAAGTCTCTGAAAGGTAGACAGGGTGTTTCCTGGAAACATTAACAAAGCAACGGCATAAAACGCATGTTTTCTCACCAACTTGCTGCTGGATGACCCCGCTAACACCCGTCTGCAGAAGACAGGATCCTCTCTGACAGAACCCCCTCCAACAGCTGACCTAGCACAGTGACACCAAAGCTGACATTGCTACACTCTGAGGTTAGACAGGCTGACCACCTTCTCCCGGAGGGAACTCCAAAAATAGCACACACTAACTCAATGGAGTCTATGCTTGAATAAACCACAGGCAGAGGTCTTTGTTCACAGCTCCCACCACAGCAGTATGCTCACTCAGTAGACGGATGCATGGAGAAATGTAGGCCACACATGCAGAGAAAAAGAGATATCCAGACTTCAAAGACATCATAGATCTCATTTTCAGAGCAAGGAAATGAATACCCTTTAAAATAGCCTGCAAGTGCTGCGGTACAGCTCAATACGAGCCAAACAGGCTAAGGGAAAAACACGCTTCATTGAAAAGTTAAAAAGTTTCCCTTCCTCCCCTACTAAATTGCCTGATGAATCATTAAAGAAAAATCTTTGTGATGTAACTATTCAGACGCATACAAAGAACACTCATAATTAGCTCTCGAAGTAATCCTCTGACCACCATCTGGAGTTCAGCCTAAATCTTGACCTCAGTCGCACCAAACATCCATGCATCTTTGAAACACACCTGAAAATGAATTACGTCACAACATTAAATTCACAAAGTGTAAAAAGTTGAAAGAAATGCTAAAAATCTGAACAACCTTTTACTCCACAGGCTCTTCACAGACAGCTCTATAAATGCAAATTCCAGAGTATCCAGAGAGGGAGCAAGGAGCAATTTGTGCCCATCGCAGTTAGGGAAATGGTTTCAAAATGAGTAAGGAAAAAGGCAGGATTTATCAACCCAATGCCTACATCTAAAACAAAATGTTTCTTCCGTCAAAACCTCAGTTTATAGCAAACAAAGTCGACACATGACATACCCAGCCTTCTTCAAGTAACACAGGAGAAAAATCTTCCTAGAACTAGATTCTGACAGTAAACCAGACTTACCAAAGGTATAAAATAACTTATTCACCCACCCACATATAAACAGTTCAAAACATCTTACTATAAAAGAAGCAAGAAATTCTTTCACCTAAAGCACCTTAGATGACTGGCTTTTTTTTTTTTCCTCCTGATTAGCTTGAAACTCTATTCCCCACTGGCAAATAAGAAAGTCAAAGATGCCTCCCACCTACAAAGCCTCTTAGCTCAAGAAAAATTATTTTTCTTTAATATATGAATTGTCTTTAATACACGGCTCTGTGTTGCATGCTGAGCTCCCCATAGCAAAGCATTCAAGAACAATACACACCCCATCACCAAGGAACAAAATGTATCTCATCAGTTCCAAAGGAATTCCTCTATCTTTAATGAAGTTTAGCAACCAGATTTTAGACCTCTGTAAGAAAGCCTACGACAGCAAGGGAAGAGGCATGGAGCAGGACAAAAACACTGAACCAGTTACACTTAGTTCCTATTTGAAAGTGAATCTTTCCAAGAATGAGAAATGTTTATTTTTTCAATTGAGTGTGTGTATATAAAACACAAAGAGCCTTCTATACTGGGAGGAACAGTCCCAGAGATGAGACCTCCTGGCAGCTGGCCTACAGAATTTCTTCCAGCTAAAGGTATGTTCAAGTATAAATAAGAGCAAGATTAGAAAGGACCTGGCACCAAGGATGAGACCTCAAATTCTAGTCATTTCGCAATCTACAGAGAAGGACTGTTACCACCCCCAAGGTACAAACTTAACCTACTCACATCATGCTGCAGAGACTGCCAACACTGAGCAGGAGTGTACTACAGAAAGGTTTACACGTAACTACTTAAAGATTATACTGCAAAAAACACTACCATTTTTTAAATCTTGATTTCATACTTTTCTTTAAACAATATTTTAATTAATTTTTATCTTCCACAGAGACTAGAAAGAGACAGAGGAATTAACTCTACGTTTAATCGGTTACAAGCATCACCAAGCTGAGCCTCCCCTGCGATCATTAGCTGTTTCTGTGCCCTGCTAGACTGGCTTCAGTTTGGTAGTGGGCAATTTTAAGTCATCATTATCTTTGCCATGATACCTTCCTCCTGGCTGCAGCTTCGGCAAGGGTTACACAAGACCAAAGTCCTATACAGCAAGTCAATATTTAACTTAACCACTGTACTGTTGAGAACCACCTAGAGTATTTGATATAGTAACTTATTAAATCTTACACTATCTTTTCTAACAAAGAATAATAAAGGGCAATTTATCTTCTTTATGAGAAGTTGTAAAGATAAATTCTACAAGGACAGCAGTTAGATTTGGCTTTAAGAATTTTAATAAGGGACCTAAAAGAAAAAGTATCCATGAAAGGAGTTCTAAACAATAGGATGTGCACACTGCAGAACAGGTTCAAGACAGGGGCAGGAGCCACAGTGCAAAAATCATTTAAAACTAAACCACACTAAGCTCTGGAAATTCAGCACTTTTTCAAGTAGTATTTTAACACTGCAACTAAGCCACTAAACTATGTCACAAAGGCTTACATAAAACTCTTGGACATTACAAAGAGAAGTACTTATTCTCCACTAAATATCTGAATAAAATCTTTGAGCTGCTGTACTAACATAGGCTTTAAAATAATACAATAAACAAAAGACTGACTTCTTTTTCAGGCCAATTGTTCTTAGTCTTAGTGAAGCTAACCAAACTGTATAGATCCAAAAAAAATTCTTTGCATGCCTCTGATGTAAATAAAATTTTGGTAATAGTCTCATTTTTTATCATCTTTTTGGTCAGAAACCTTTCTGATGTCAGAAACAGCTCTTAAAATACAGTTCAGACTAAAACTGAGCAACCGAGAGCAATTTTACTGTTTACTACATCTGTTTCAATTCTTCATCCACCTTTTTTCGTGCCTAAATGCAATTTCTTTATTTACTGCTAGTACTCCCATCTTTACATTTAGCAACAGCTGCTTTTGTTCTCTAAAACTGAACATCTGTTTTAGCACTGATTCCAGTGGAGTTATTGGTGATAATCACCACAGTTACATTTCTAAAAGTCCTCCAGTTGTACATTTGTAACCCTCCACAGTTTGGTCATCACCCAAAAGCAAACTTTTTCAGGAAATGAAATGAAAATATTTCTACTGCAGAAGACGGGGGGAAAGGGCTGAGAATATTAGCCACATCACAAAATAAGGAGACAGACAGTATTGGACAGCTTCCATCTAAAAAAAAAAAAAAAAATCAAAATCAACCTGAAACAAACCACCAACAACAAAAAACAGCAAAAAACCCACACCACAAACACTAGGCCAGCTCACCTGTCCAGGGAAGTGCAGCCTGAGGGAACACTTTCACAAGCAGCTTAAGTGATTTTGATCCATGACACTGCCTAAGTGGGCGGACCTGCCGCTCCCTGTTACGTAGAGCAGCATTAGTACAGACACACAGTCAGCTCCATCGCTTCACTTTCTGTATGGTGCTCACTGCTGGCCGGACTGGCCGCTGAACCCAGCCGATCACACCACCACTTACACCTGCACGCAAGAGGCAACGAAAACGGACAGAGGGCTGAAAAAGCAGGGCAGAGGGCCACCCTTCTCAGCAGTAACATGTTAAACCTGCTCTCTTGAAATTTCACGCTTACTGACACATATAGTTACCACAAAAATGTAAGCTTTCACAACTCAAATGGAACAGTCAGATCACGACTCAAATCCATCCCAGAGTGAACGCAGAAAGTGTTTCTCTTTATTTTTCCATTCTGCTTTGAGAATGATACCGGTCCGTTAAAACCAGTCTAGCTCTGAACCAGTAAAAACTAGAGGATAAACGAAGAAGAACTGCAAATGAAGGCACAACAAGGTCTTAGTAGTTTCCAGCAGCAGAACTCCCACAAAGCCCAAACAAGAAAGAAGGCTGGCAGGCTCCCATGCATTTTCTCTAAAGGATTTATTTTCCTTGTACTACACTTGCATTATTTACATCCATCTCCATCCATTTAGCAAAAATAAGCTAGAGGTGCGAGATTCCGCCCTGGGAGCTGCTTCTCCCTATAGGACGCCAGGATCTCGCCTTCCTTCACGGTTTTAAGCGCTGCCCTTCTTACCAGTCACCGCTTTCCTTCACTCTTATGATAGTCCAAGCGAAGCCTCCGCTAAAGCCATCCCCTCTTCCAAACTTCTGCCAGACGAGAGCGGCACCGAAACGACTACGCTGCCTTTCACCGAACGGGGCACAGACCCGCGGAAACCTGTGGTAATTTTTAATTTGCCAGCAGCCGTTGCCCTCCAGATAGGATCAGAACAAGACACCGCAGCCTTAACCGGGCAACGCTCTGCTTTCGGATTCTGTCTGGAGATTTATTTCAACGCTTCCTCCTCTCTGGGAAAAGGAGATAACACCGTGCTCCCGGGTGGACTCACCGTCCCGGGGGAGGGGGGGGGGGACGGACGGACACCCGAGCCTCGCCGCTGCCGGGCCGGAGGGCCCGCCCGGTTCTCGGCGAACGAGGCAACGGGAGACCCTCCCGTTGCCTCGTCCGCCGAGAACCGGGCGGGCCCCCCGGGCCCGGCCGCCCCCCGCCGCCGCGTTACCTGGGCACCGCGTCCGCCGCTCGGTACCGGCCTGGCCTCTCCGCCGTCACTTCCGGCGCCGCGCAGGCGCAGGGGCGCGCGTGCGGCGGGTTGGGCGGGAAGCCGTGAGGCGACGGGATGATGGGTGGGCAGGGCCGTTTTTTTTCCCCGCCCCGCCATCACGAAGCACCTGAGGTCTTCCTGAGGCGCTCCCCGCCGGCCGGAGGAGGGTGCGGGGGAATTTTTGGACGGGCTGGATCGATGGGTCGAGGCCACCGGTATGAGGGTCAGCGGGGTTTGGGTTACAACAACCCCATGCAGCGCTTGGGGAAGAGTGGCTGAAAAGCTGCCTGATGGAAAAGGAGCCGGGGGTGTTGGTCGACACAGCCAGCTGGATATGAGCCAGCAGTGTGCCCAGGTGGCCAAGGAGGCCAACAGCATCCTGGCTTATATCAGGAATAGCGTGGCCAGCAGGACTAGGGCAGTGATAGTCCCCCTGTACTCAGCACTGGTGAGGCCCCATTTCCAATACTCTGTTCAGTTTTGGACTCCTCACGACAAGAAAGACATTGAGGTGCTGGAGGGTGTCCAGAGAAGGACAATGGAGCTGGTGAGGGGTCTGGAGCATAAGTCTGATGAGGAGCGGCTGAGGGAACTGGGGTTGTTCAGCCTGGAGAAAAGGAGGCTGAGGGGAGACCTTGTTACTCTCTACAGCTCCCTGAAAGGAGGCTGGAGCAAGGCAGGGTCGGTCTCTTCTCCCAAGGAACAAGCAACAGGACAAGAGGAAACGGCCTCAAGTTATGCCAGGTGAGGTTTAGATTGGATATTAGGGAAAATTCTTCATAGAAAGGGTTGTCAAGCATTGGAACAAGCTGCCCAGGGAAGTGGTGGAATCACCATCCCTGGAGGTATTTAAAAGACGTATAGATGTGGTGCTGAGGGACATGGTTTAGTGGTGGTATTGGCAGTGTTAGGTTGTTGTTGAACTCGATGATCTTCCAACCTAAACAATTCTATGATTCTACCAGCTGTCCCAGGCAGGCTGCTGAGAATCGGGATAGTCAGACAAGGGACAGACCTGCCCTCAGCCTCCAGAGCAGCCTGCATGGGCTGTGGCGGATAGCACCGCACCGGGTTTGTGGCTGAGTGCAAATAGGCCAGGCAAACCACGGAAGGGTTTTCTGGTAATCTTCTGTTTCCCGTGTTTTCAAAGATTTAGTGATACCAGCCCAAATAGTCAAATAATTTTTCAGCCAGTTCTCTCAAAATATTAGGATGCAGCCTACATGGCCAAACTGGATATTAAAGTGCCAAACTTTGACAGATAGAATCATAGACTTGTTAGAGTTGGAAGGGACCTTAAAGACCATCTAGTCCCCCCACCCTACCCTGGGTAGGGACACCTCCCACTACACCAGGTTGCTCAGAGCCCCATCCAACCTGACCTTGAACACCTCCAGGGATGGGGCAGCCACAACTTTTAACATTGTATTTTACTATTGGACAGAAAAGAGTTCCATTAGAGGTACATCAACAAATCATCCAGCCATCTGGAATGGAAAGCAGAAACATTGAGTACATATCATCTGTTGCAATAGGACAATGGGCAATGGCTTTAAAAGAGGGAAGATTTAGACTAGATACAAAGAAGAAAATTTTTACAATGAGGGTAGTGAAACACTGGCACAGGTTGCCCAGAGAGGTGGCAGATGCCCCATCCCTGGAAACATTCAAGTTGAGGTTGGACGGGGCTCTGAGCAACCTGATCTAGTTGAAGATGTCCCTGCTCATTGCAGGGGGTTGGACTAGATGGCCTTTAAAGGTCCGTTCCAACCCAAAGCATTCTATGATTCTGTATATCTTTTTATCATCATTGTTGACAATTTTACTTTCTCCTTCAAGAAATAGCCCTCTACAATGACTTCTGTTGCTTTTATTCGTAATAAGTATATAAGCATTGACACCATATCTCAGTCTTCTGTATAAACTGCCTGGCATACTTCATGTCTGATTCCTCAAGTTATTCCAGTGGGCTGGGTTGTTTCACGGCGATGATAATACAGCACGATAGTACCTTAAACCACATGTAGATGCTGTGAATAAGGGGACTGTAATCTTGTTCTTTAGTGGTTTTCTGTGATGCTTCCATGTCTTTTGTAGCATTTTTGTTTGCTTATGAGGACAGCCACATTGCTTTAGCACTAAGGGAATGTGATACACTGAACATTACTGAAGCTTTCTGAAATCATTCTGAATTTCCATTCACACTTTATTTTCTGCCAGTCAGTTTTATGCTGGGATAGAGAAGGCAGTAAATTAAGAGGGCAAAGAGGAACAATAATGTCCATGTTACCGGTTATGGGGATGACAGCAAGCATCGTTTGTTCACAGGCTTCACAGTTTTTTGGATCAAGTCCTGCATTGGCTTTGGTGCTATTGTCCACTGTAAATCAGCATGTGTAGCATAAATAAACAAGCAAACAAAAAGGGCAGCAATACCTGTATGACAGCAGTAAGCGCTTCCGTTTGTTCTCATTTTAAAAAATTATAAAACATGCTCCTCTCTTTTATTTCTCCTCCAGTGGAAGTCATAACAGCCACGTCACTCACGCTGCAGTTTGCACACTGAGGAACTATCGCTGCACATCACTCTGCTGTCTCACTGTTTTGTCCGGTATCAATCCAAGAGGAAGGTCTCTCTGCTTGCACAAGCAGTACCACGGTTTGCCAGGAGGTGTTGCTTTGAAACCACGCAAGTATCAGAGCTTAAAAATCATTAAATAGGTTCGGACTCTTAAAAATAACTTGCAGATACTTTGTTCTGGCAGGAAGAACTCAAGATCTTCAATTTGAAATGGTAATATTTGTTAAAGACCGTTTAAATCTGAAATGCACAGAGTAGGACAGAGGGAAATAAATGCTGAACAGGGCACCCACTCGATGGAGAATACTGTGGGTTTGTACATTGCTAACAAATATGTTACAGCTGCTTTATGTGTGCAAAGCTGTCGATGGCTTTGTCTTTTGCAGGTCTGGATGTTAAAATATATATATGCATAACAGACCCGATGCAGTGGGGAGTTTCAGAGAGGTAACTCTTGGTTTCAAGAAGCCAAGGAGCAGAGTGAAGACCCTATAGTTGTCCTGCTCCAAGAGCGGTGTCGCTGTGCTCTCCACACCTGCACACACACATTTTAAAAGAAAATGAGCTGTTTCTTTCTAAGGAGGAGCGCAGTGTTGGATATACAACTGTTCCCCACCTACAGCCCTGTTTTTAAGTACATATCAACAGTGACAAATTTAATTATGAATTTAATTATGCCCAGTCTTGGTTTTGAAGACAGAACAGGAGGCAAAGTTTCCAAGACATTTAAAACCTTTTTTGCTAAAAGAAAAATGCCTCAAAGGATACCCAGCAAGGAGAAAAAGGTTTTAAAAGTGTCTTTATCACATCAAGCTAAAACAACCTCCGCTGTTGTGGAGGTGGCTTTCAAAGAGTTGTATGTACCAGCCCTGAGGGGATGAACTCCAGCTCACTGAGGCTCTGGAGCACTGGTTTTGGAGGCAGTGTAGAAAAGGACCTCACAGTTAGCGAAGGAGGTCACCTAAGGCAGTGTATAACTAAAGGAGCCTTTGAAAATTATTTTATGATCCCATGTTTACCAATACTGTTTTTTTACCAGAGAACCAGGATCAAAGAACAGTGTACCAGACAAAAGATGATAAAGGTGAGAAAATCAACAGCTCTTCTTACACCAAATAATATTTTTAAAGGAAAAAAAAAAAAATTTGAAAAAGCCGTAGCTGTAAAAGGGAAAGCAGAAAACAGTTGTTGGTGAATTTAGCTGGGCCTCTGAGACGTTGTTTCAACAGCAGGGTGTAATTCAACACTGATGTTTAGACCAGCTGCTGTCAAAAACAAGTAAGTTTTCAGAGCTCCTACCCAACTCAGCACTGTGACCACAGGTTTTACCACAAAACCTCAGCTCAGATTATACACTGCAGCTAGTTAGACCTTCCATATTCTGCAGGGGTAGTTTCAGCGGAAACACAGCTGGAACATCTCTGCAGACCCTTCTTTTCAAACGCCTCTGGGGTCAGAAATTGACATGTTTTGTGCAACTAGTCAAATAATCATTTTCCAGGAAATTTTTGTTCTGTGTGAATAAGTTTATAGCAAATCAAGCTGCATCTTCTGAAGTACCTTGCGTCAATGATATACTGGAATAAAAATTAACCAGAGCCTCCTATAAATAAAGCACTTGTTTCTATCATTCAGCACTTCCTGAACAAGGCTGAAGATCCCAGGAGGTTGTAGGAGACTTGACAGACTCGTGTTGCTCTGGCTCGGGAAGAAGCAGGGTTCTTTTTCTTTTACCACAGCACATGCTGGGGAAGTCAAAATACAACATTCATTTCACGTTGATTGAATTCCGTCCTTTGGTGAATGTCCCTCCTTTCCATGTCTAGTAATGGAGACTCTAAGGATTGATATTCCCGTTTTGAGAAGCCTTTTCTTTCTCCAGAGCTGGAATGGGCACCAAGTTTATTTTCTGAGTGTTGTCCTTTACTATGTAGTCAAAAAACAAAACAACAGCCAGAGGAATATCTACAAACTAGCTCACTGCCTGCCTTGGCCTGTTGAAAGAAAGCCTTTCATTACTACTCAAACTTTCTTACACAAAGTTCAGCCTCTATCATAATAATAGTTGACTTCTGAAATAGCATCGGCCGATGCGGACAACAGCAGAGCTGTCCCCTAGCAGAGGAAGAAGACATGAGCAGTTTTAGATATGCAATTTTATCTTTATTTCTCTTCATAGAACAAGATATCTTTTCTTTTGGGAGGCTTAGTGCTAGAGAAAGCTGCCACCGTGTTTTCTGGTTTCATAGTCAACAGCCACTTTTCATCAAAGTATAAACTGCCAGGCAGCCTGCAGGGAAGAGCCTCAGAAACAGAAGCACTAGAACCCATTTTGGTGAATTTCTCAAAAGCTTACAGAAAGAAACCTGACCATCTTGATTACATTTTGTCAAGGTTAAGTGCACCAAGAGGCTCTGCAACCTGGACCCCCTCCCGTGGCTGCCTGACAGCAGAGCTGCGTTGCCTTGGATCCAACTGCTGGGAGAACAGCTACGCTGGGAGCAGGAAACACGGCAAGCAGCCTCAGCGGGCCCATGCCCACACACTCGTCCTCCTCCATCGTTTTGGGAGTTGCATTTAAGCTCAGGCCCCTGCGCTGCATCCTTGTACAACTCAACACAGAAAAAAGACTCAAGTCTGAAGGCCTTAATTTCCTCTGCTGTATACGCTTAAATGCACTTCTCACTACCAAATTCTATCTTTAAGGAAAAAGAAAAAAAAAAGACA
Source organism: Vanellus vanellus (assembly GCF_965231255.1). Classification (NCBI taxonomy): domain Eukaryota; kingdom Metazoa; phylum Chordata; class Aves; order Charadriiformes; family Charadriidae; genus Vanellus; species Vanellus vanellus. The sequence goes on along the minus strand of NC_138913.1, from coordinate 28,184,179 downwards.
AGCAAAGCTTATAACAAATAAACCTTAAACATTTACTGGAGCCTTTCCATGACTCTGTAGAGTTGCTGAGCTTTCTTCCCCGGAGAACTGTTTTGTTTTCTGTTTATTCTTGCTCAGAAGGGTCCTGTTTTGTCACAAATACACCAGTTGTACTATTAAAGGACGGGGAAAATAGACCTGTAAATTATAAACAGAAAGTACAACTCAGAGTGATCTTTGATTTCATTCTGGTTAATAAAAACACAACAGATCAGTTAGCCCTCCAAGGCACAGTTATAAAGTCTGAAAACACACTGTTTTTACAAGCAAATTGCCAAGTATTATCCCCAGGTTTGGTTTGGGGTTTGTTTAACAAACGACAGAAGAGCTCTAGTGACCCACCACAACAGCAGTAACAATAAAGGCAGCAGTGGCAGCGAGCAAAGACTGTATATTCTTATGGACCTTTCCCTACACCTGAGGACCGAGGGCATTAGCCTCTTGCGGCCTTTTAAGCAGGACCAGCCCTTGCAACCGTTCGTTTTCCATTTTAAACACTGAGAGCGCGTTGCAGACCACCAAGCCGTGACACCCGGCCCAGAGAGGGGTCACCGCCGGTGCCGTGCCCCGCACCGAGGGGCTGCCGGTACCACGGCGCCCGAGGAAACGGAGGCCGCCGAGCCCGTGCCTCCCCGCAGGCCGCCCACAGCCCCCGCCGAGTGGGCGGCCCGTGGCGGCGGGGAGGGCCGGGCTGCCGGCGGGGGCCGGGCCGGGGAAGAGCGGCGGGGGTTCGGCATGGCGCAGTACGGCAGGGGCGCCGCCGCCGTGGCCGTCATCCGGCTCCGCAACCCGCCGGTCAACGCGCTGAGGTAACGGCGGCCGCACACCGGTTCCCCCCACGCCCCCTCCCGCCATTTTCTGTGGCGGCCGCCCCTCGGGGAAGCGCCCAGCCGGGGCTCGGGGGGTTGCGGCGGGCTCGGGCTTGGCCTCCCTTGGGGAGCGGGGTGGGGGCTTCGCCGATTTCCTTCCTTTTCACCTCATTTACCGTCCCGTCCCCGTCCCCGTCCCCCCTCCCGGTCCCAGGACAGGCTGCCCGACATGAGCCTCTGCCGATGGACCTCTCCAAACACCTGCACCAGCCTTTGCAAAAAACATGCTGATTTTTTTCCATGACTTTGGCTTTTTTATTACAATTTCTAGTGGGTTTGTTTTTTTTTTTTTTTTGGCACAGCAGAGGTGTCAGGCTCATCGATCTGTACTTGCTGTCACCTTCCCCTGGAAGGCGTTTAAAAGCTTCGTGTGTTTCTCATCACCTTCTAGCCTTTAAGTGTCAAGATGATGCTTCCAGCAAGAAATTGCACAGCAGAAAGCCAGTTTTTTTCCCCTCAGATTTGGTGCCAGTTGAGTTGCGGGCCCCACAGCGCTCGCTTGGCATGTCCCTGGGCTCTCCAGGCATTGGGGCAAAGGGCTTTGTAAGGGAGCAGAGGTGGTTCAACGAGAAGAGCTGGCACCGGCGCTGAACCACAGCCAGGGCCATCCGCAGCAAAGGCAGTTCATTTTCCTTTTAAAAATGAGCGAGGGATTGACCTCTAAACACTGATCTTGGTCAAGAAAGGCCCCAGGCGATCTCAAACATGAGCCAGGGAAGAACAAAGGCAAACACCAATCTGTAGGAGCCCCTGAAATTTTAGGTTTTCATGTGTTTTGAAAAGGACATAAGTGCTTTTTGGCTTTAAATAATTTGTTATAAGGTGTGCATTTTAGTTCATTTAGTTCTGAGTACCGCATAGGCCCTTCTTAAGCAGCTGTAATTGAAGAACTGTTCTGTAACAGTGACCATAGCATCTATTCAGTGCATATTCACAAGCCAAAAAAAAATCTACTGCAGCTACACTCGACTTCTAACCAGAAAGTTTGTTAAAAAGAAGCTGAAAGAGACAAGTAAGAGCACGAATAGGGAATACAACCTGCTGCTCTTCTGTAGCAAGCTAAATTGCAGTAACTGGCAATGCTCACGCTTTTGTTGCAACATGTTTAAAAGTGGAGTAAGATCATTTTCACATGCCCAGATAATTATAATGAGAAAACAAACTTGGAGTGACTTGACAAGATTAGATGAACTAGACATGTAGGACTCCCAGAACTGCAAGGTGCAAGACATCCCTTGGACCTCCTGTGCCCAAGACCAGTCTAGGAAAACTTCCAGGCTGTGCCCACGGTAAACTTTCCAGCTTTACCGTGAAAAGTACAAAATACAGAGCAACAGGTATGAGCTTAAGGAACCTTAACTCTGCCTCTTTTGAGAAGTAGACGATTGTATGATTCTATAAGTCCTTGATAAAACCCAAAGTTGCCTTCTGCCTTTGAACAGCAGCTGCGTGCGCCTGCACAACAGCCCCTTCAGGACAGACCCCTGCCTCTACTACCTTTTACTTGTCACCCTGCAGTGCCCTCACAGCAGGGTGCCGCTCTGACACATCACGTGTAACAGATGGTGTGGTTGTGGTCCTCTCCCCCAGCCCTGGGAGGGAGACAGAAGACCTGGCAGAACTCTTTAGGTCCATTAAAAAGGCAGTTTCCATTGAGTGATGTATCTTCACTGCCCCCACACACCTGTATTGTGCTGCCCACACTCTTACCCACCGACAGCCCCACAACACAAAGGCCCCCGAGACACCCAAGTACTTACTTCACCCATACAGGCTCACCTGAGATGATCCTGGCCATGGTTCCTCATAGCCTTTACTCTCCTGTGACTAGTAGTAAGCCATCTCAGGGTGCAAATGTGACTAAACAGCAGCCAGTTGGTTTGGGTTGGTTTTTCAGCCAGCTGAGCTCTGTGTCAGCTCCTTGTGCCATGGCAGGAGGAGCAGTGCTGGCACGAGAGACAGAGTAGGAGTACATGGGGAAGGATGGGAGCCTGCATGACATGGATTTAAATCAGTTAAGCTACCATGAAGCCGCAGCTTGAGACATGCCTGTGGTCTTTGATCACGTCAGGGTAATACCTGTTTTAGTAGGAATCAATAATGATCTCATACTTGCCATCAGGTAGCTTTTTAGCTGAGACCTGGCTATAGCTCAGAAAGGTAGAGCACACTCTGATCCTCCTGTGTTCCTTCTGTATAGTTTACATACTGGACCATAGGGGAGCAGGTTTGTGATTGCTGTTGGAAATGTTTCACTACGTAGGTGACAGCCGGCAGCGAAAGTTACAGACAGGAGCCATCTCCTGCGATCCTGAAAATTTAATTTCACAGCAGGCACAGATGCTTTTTTAAAGACTGGTGAGGTTTTGCTGCTCTGCTCCAGCCTCACCTCTCTCCCCCCATTATATTTGGCATTCAGTGCTGTGTTCCCAGCTCCCAGGCCATCACCCTGGCCATTAGCAATTTAGAAGCCACTGGTGGGTAGGAATTTGCTTCTCCTGTCTGACACCATCCGCTACTGTGCAGGTACCTCCCGAGGAATGTATGCTGACTTGTGAGTCTGGCAGCAAATTTGGCTCCCACACACAGACTCCCCTTCAAGCTAATCTTTCTCTCCACCAGCAGAGATGGCATGTGCCAAATTTGATTTGTTTGGGTTTGGTTTTTTTCTCCCTGGTTTGTAAGAAGTTCAGTATTCAGAGATCTGCATTTATGAGACATGACATAGAAAGAAGGGATTTAGATATGCAAAGAACTGGGAAATTTCGGGGAACAGACAAGGCTTGCAAGAGAAAGGACCAGACACACCTCATGAGCAGAGGCAGGCTGCTGGCACTGAAAATTAAGAAGGATTTGGAAGAGGATTTCAACATTTGAGCTGACAAGTGCAGAAAAGCTCCGGGGATGATAGGGTAGGACATGGGGTAGGGGAGTGTACATGTGGGATTATGTAAAGTATAACAGCGTAACAGTCATGATTAGAAAAGGCTTTCTGGCTGCTAGGATTGTCCTTCTGACCCCTGATCAGCATAATGATCAGAAAACCTTAAAGGAGATTAGAGAAGCTGCAACTTCGGATAGGTAGCAACGATGGGAGAGTGCCATTACCTGTGTTGGACTGGATCAGCACCACATCACGATGAGACGCGGAGAGAAAATTCTGGGATGCAGTAAGTGTCTGCTTCCTAAAACAACTATTCTAAAACCCCACAGAAAGGATGCTGTTCTGGATTTGGCTGCAATTTATGTACATAACTCTGTTCAAACTGTATTAGCTGCTGTGTGACAGCAACTACTACACAGCTGGATCTGACACTGAAGCAAGAGAGAGCAGACCAGGTAAATCCAGCTCACCAGTACTCAATTTCAAGAAGGGAATTATGTAAATAGCCAGCAGTTAGTTCAAACACAAACACTGCAGGAAGCTGTCCAAAAGGCAAGAAGCCTGCAACAAGGGTGGAGGCTGGATTGCTGTTGTTTGGGTTTGGGATATTGTTTGGTTTTTGTTTTTTTTTTTAAGTTTACTTAGAAGCCCAGGTAAACTGTTCAGCCAGCCAGTGATCGGGTAAAAGCCCTACATGGCTTGATGAGAAAGCTAAGATGACCGAGGGAAAAGTTTGATTATTTTTTTTAAGAAGTGGAAAGCTTACTCAAACGAAAACAAGAAAACCCATAAAATATGACAGGAGAGATGAAAACTGGAAATTAAGACAAAAAAATATAAAGAGTGGATCAAGGCATGCTAACAAACAATAGATAAAAGTTATTTAAATAAAAAATATAACCCAGGACAAGCTTACCAGATGCCGAGCTCAAAACTGGCAGTTACAGCTGAGGGAAGCGATCCTTACCTTGGCAAGCTCTGTGAAATCATCAGGTCGATGTGCCAGGGCAGCCCAAAAAGCCCACAAAATATTGGGTACTATCAGGATGGATTTTGCATTTGCAGGAACGTATAGGGACAATCTAGAAAGGGACAACCAAAATAATCCAAGGGATGGCGCAGTGCGTTAAGAAAGCAGACTGAAAAAGCTGAGCGTTATCAGATTGGAGAGGAAAAGGCCATGCAAGAATAAGGTCAAGGTTTACAAAATCATAAAGGAAGTAAATAAATCAAAGGCATAACCCTTTACCAAATCCTACAACAGTTGAACTAGGGGCATTCGATTAAACTAGCAGGAGATTGTTTTAAAACAGATAATGCAGAGCTTGCTGCCCAGGAGCCTGTGGAGGCAGATGGGATCAGCAGAATCGGAGAGGGACTGGGTGAATTCACAGACAGCAGATGTATAAGCGATGCTAAAAAGAATGTATGTGATTGTGGATGTTGGGGAAAGCACAAGGGGAAAGGACCAGACCTGTATGTTTTCCATAAACAGCATTTGCTACTGGTAGATTCGAGTCTCCCTGCTTTAAAGGTGACTAAGTAAATTTTCAGGATTCCCTTAAATTACTTTTTTTTTTTTTTTTTTTTAAATTAAAGTTCACATTTACAACTCTAGCTAAAACTTGAAATTATTAAGGTAAATAATACAACCATGTCACAAATCCAGCACATCATCACTGCAATGAGTTTTACGCAAAATAGAAATAACCTGGTGTGGTCATCTACAAGAATATTCTCTAACCCTGGGGTGCACATGCGGTGTGTTTCTGAAACACGTAATGCTGAATCAGCATACCAGAATCACTTTTCTTGCAGTCGAAATAGTACACATGGTAGAGTTGACTACATAGCATGGGATTAAGCGTTGATTGGAATGCACGGAGTAAATTTTTGCATTGTTACAGTTAAATGAATGACACTGTCACAGTAATGAAATACTTATGCAAATTATGGTAACTTTTTGTTTCTTTAATGCTCTAGCTGTTTGAAGTTGTGATACTCTTGAGTATTTTTGTAGTTTTACTGTCATACATTTTACTACGATGCTTTAATCTAAAATTACATCTTTTAGTACCAGTTATAATTTGCGAGTTACAAAGCAATACAGCCTGCGTGTTGGACTATAGCATATCCTGAGGCAAACGTATTGCTCCATCTTAGGAGAACAAGAAACCACAAAAAATCATGATGTTTCTTCCTTTTTGTCCCACAAAAAAATTCCCACTGGGAAAAAATTCTATGGAGGGAGAAGAAATATTTATGAGAGTACACAGTCAAGTTATTCTCTGGCAAAAATAGTTCTGTTGGCTTAATACAGGTCACATAGGTATTGAACTGTTATTTTGTGGCAGCCTTGATGATTAATTTTTCTTCTGGTAAGAGTACATTGTTGTAAGTGCTAAGGGCTTGTAACTAATTTCCTACATAAAATCCTGAACCTTTCCATTTAATGCAGACAAACCTTTTATATGGGCATTTTGCATTTGCTGATCACGTGCCTGCAACAGACACAGAAATGCTTCGATTGCTTCTTGTCTGTTCCCGAGAGAATTGTGCCATTTTTCTATACGATTATTTTCAAATCAGTAATTTAACATTTGTTCAGAATCCTGGTACATATTTTTTTTTCCCCCTCTTTGCACCATGGTTTGTAAAGTGTAATGACATTTCATCATGGTTTTTCCTTTAATCTTCCAGCCGCAAGGTGAATTTGGTATTTCTATGGCCCGGCTCTCCACTGATGCAAAAAGAGACCTCTAAGAGCAGCGAGCATTGGGTGCAGCCTGAGTCCTCCTCAAATAGCAGCAGCCACAGTACTTGATGTTCCGAAGGGAGCAAGATGAAAAACAAAATGATAATATGCATTTTTCCCCACAGAATATGGAACCATTTATTAAAATTGGAAAGGCTTTCATATTCTGCTACGTGGAACTATATGCACTGGAAGGACCTTTACTGAGTCACCAGATAGTTTTTCTTTGTCATAGCCAAATTATTCTCATTTAAAGTTTCAGCTTTCAGAACCATTACTAATGTCAGACTTCAGAGTTGTCTTTGATGTCTGGATGAGGCAATTGGTACATAACCGGCTGTTCTCTCTCCAAAAATGAGACTTTTCTTGGTCTCTGGTTGCCAGGTCTCAGGGCTCCCACTGATCCTTTGGCGTAGCATGGCCTTACCCAGGCAGCAGCTGATCCCGGAGACCCCCCTTAGCAGCCCCCCTCAGCCAACAGCCCTGATTAATAGACTTTGCTGATAGCTTCTCTTAATTTTTGACTTTGAAGGAAGAATGTGGAGAGGTTGGCTGGCAGGACACAGCTCGCTTGCAGGAACCTTCTTGGGCTCCCCAGGTTTTCCTTTTCAGTCTATGGATTTCGACTTCAATGCTGCAAGCTGTTGCCTTATATAAATATGTGATCACCCACCCTGGACACGCTTAGAAGTGTTACACATGAGTACAGTGATATATTTTTCATCTACAAGCTTCCTTTTTAGATTAAATGCCCTGAAATATTTTGAAAAACATGCACAAACTGGGTACATATCAGGCCTTTCCATCAGATCTTTCTAATTCACGCTCCTCCTCTCCACTGGACATCAGCCACCAAGTTACATGTAAAGCTGGGCTTATGGTTTGGAGAAGGTCTACGAACAGAAGCTGTATTTAGAAAGGATGAGGCGAGCATGTATGATACTTCTTTGAGTATTCCTCCAGTTGCTTGTGGCTCAGGTTTTCTGAATCAGAGGCATATTTACGTATGTAGTATGCATACACACATGCACACTCTCACAAACTATGTATACGCTTATATACTTACAAGTGTGCATATATGAATATATTTTAGTATCTATTTTATAGGAACACACCATTTGTGTTAATATTTCTATTAATAAAGTGTTAGGCCTTAATGCTTCTATTTTTACCTACCATCTTCTTTATTGTCAGTCTCCTAAAACAGACTGGACTCTCCATGTCCATCCTACACACATATGTATACATAAATTAGCTTCTAAAAGCTTCAAATGCAAAGTGGGCATACAGTCAGGTCAGATTATTTTTAATATCTGATTTTTAAAAATACTATTTATACTTTTACTGTTCCATTTTGAAGTTCCTTGTTAATTCTTTGCTGGCCACATTTACTGCTTGTGTCTGTGGAAATATGTTCAGATGACACAAAATAAGACGTTCGATATAGTATTGTAGGCCCAAATTCACTTCAACAGGATCCCACACAGGTTTAAGTTTGGACATATATACAGATCTTTGCAAGGTGAAAGCATTATAATCATCAGCACAGCACCAGCTGTCAGGTGTCTGAAAGATAACTTTTTATCCCTGCAGCTCCTTTCCCTTTTAAAAAAGTTCTTAGATTGTCAGTGGTTTAGCATTAATTACTTTTAAATTATGCTAAACTGTTTTCCTGAAAATCTGAATGTTTAATTCATAAAGACGTTTTCAAAAGAACATTTCCCTGTGCTGCTTGCTTAGGAAACAGCAATGTCATAGCCAGAAGATGACTCTTCAGGAAGTGAACGAGAGGTCAGCAGTCATAAGCTTGTTGGATTTTGGTGTTTGCTGTTGAAGTAAGAGGGAGACTAACAAAAGGGTTCACCCAGAGAGGCTCTGGCAGAAGACAGGCTAGGGGAGAGACCTGCTTGGACATACAGCTCATTTTCACTGGGACACTTGGTGTTTATAACGCCTCTTGGAAGGGTAATGTAGTTGATTGTCATTCACTGAATCTCTTATTTCAGTTTGACAGTTCTCCAGGCATTAGAGGATGGACTGAAGAGAGCAGATGCAGATCCTTCAGTGAAGGCTGTTATGATTTGTGGCGAAAATGGGAAATTCAGTGCAGGTAAGACATTTTTCATCAAACATAGCCCAAGAAAAAGAGGAAACACTCTCCACCCACTGTATGAAAATTCTCTGCCTCGTAACACTGCTGATAAAAGTCCTGATTTTGCTGGAAATGGCCACAAGACAGTGGGCTTTTTCTATTCTGCTGTGCCACAATTGAGATGGGGCACATGACAAGCTGGACTGTCCAGGCCAGAAACAATCTGGTCTGTTCATGATGAAATGGGGGACAGCTGCTCATCTCCCTAATGTACTGGTGCCTCCTTACTCTCCAGAGCTTTGTTTGTCTAAAATCTCTGGACCATCAACTGCTTCAGTGTATGGAACATACCTGGGGTGGGGCAGTACCAAATAATCTGTCTTCTCCAGTTGTGGAGACCTGGGAAGCTAGAGAATTTTTGTGGAGCTCTTCATTGCTTCTTAGTAGTAACTTGCACTTAACTGTTCTAGGCTCAACTTTTTTTTTAATTACACCAAGAATGTCTGCAAATTTCTGTAGTAACTGCATGATCATTACAGTTACTAAGTATTTTTGTACACAGCCTTCCCCTGAGCTCTCTGAACAGGCTTAAGGAACCAGGGTTTCTTGAAGGTGGTCCCAAAAAGCGGTTGATTCCTGTTAACCACTTTCCTACCAGCAGCATGCTCTGCAGGACTTGATCATCTGCGAGCAAATATGTTCAATGGCACAGAGGGAAGGATAGTTCCAGTCGCTGCCTTGCCCACTAACTCCTCTTAATCTCTTTGTGCTAACTCAGGAGCTGACATTCAAGGATTTTCTTCTCCAACGAGACGTGGTTCTGTCTTGGGCCCCATCATCTCTCTCATAGAAAGGAGTGAGAAGCCTGTGGTGGCTGCCATTGAAGGCGTTGCCTTGGGAGGAGGCCTGGAGGTGGCACTTGGCTGTCACTATCGGATTGCACATGTGAAGGTAACACATGCTGCAAACTAGAAAGGCTGGTGAAGGCAATGGGAACTATATACATACAGCCATGGACAGGGTGGGACACTGCTCCTGAAGAGCAGTGAGACAGCATGCCTTTCCCAGGGTCATCTACCCAGAGGAGCGGGGCTTTGTAGCTACACCATGCAAGTCTGTGTGCTCAGACATTCTTCACCTACAACACCACCCTTGACATGCCTTCGTAAGTCTTACTAAATAAGTAATTTCAAGTAATTTCTAAATATAAAATTAGTTTGTAACTAGTAGAATAAGATGACCACATAGAAGCTTCAGTAACCAAGTTTAATTTGCCCTAGGTCTCAGTAGTCATTACGTATATTCTGTTGTAGATGGCTGTATCTTACTGGCTCATGCAGCATGACTCTCTCTTACTTCTTGTTTTTTTTTTTTTTTCCCCAGCCCTGTGAATTTTGCATTTCTTTCTGCTAGTGGCCTAGTTGCAATAGGTAGTTGAACTCCGCTAGCATGGAGCATTTACGATTTGATTCCCCAGGAGCTCTGGGTCCTCAAGGAACACTCTGACCAAAAGACAGCTTTAAGTCTTTTAAGGAATGATCTGTTGTTTTTTTTTTCCTTGAATACCCTCCTCCAAGATTCAGGAATGTTGAACTACCTTTTAGCAGTATTAGGTCTCCTTATAGAGACTCTTCACTGGTAGGGCCATCGCCTCACTTTCGCAGTGTGAATCACTTTCTCCATGACATTGTGGGTCGCTGTAACAGCATAAAGAGGTATTCTGCATCACCCTATATGCCACCTAAGGTGCGTGCCATAAGTAGTGGTCTTAAAGTGACTCCAAATCTCTTAAGACCTCATTGGGAAATGTGCAAACTATTTTTATTTAAAAAAAAAAAAAAAACAACAACAAAAAAACACACAAGGCAACAAAATCTAGATAGATTTTTAAAGGAAGACAAGACCCTCCTTCTTGCTGCCCCTGGCTTCTCTGCCATAACCCTACTAAATGTCAACTGCACCAAGATCAGGGAAGAGTTCAGTACTAATTTTCCTTTACTAAACTTCCGAGAATTAGAGTAGGGAGGTAACAGTTAAGTCACAGAGCGCCCTCCAGCATTTGGTAACAGCTACTTAAAAGCATTAGTTTATGCATGTGTCAATCTGGGGGGTGCAGCTGGCGTCACAGCTATCCTCCAGTACTGTGCTAGCACACATACATCCACTTAACAGTGGTGCTGTTCCTGTGCATTTGTACACAAGATCTTGAAATGGTTGAGTGGGTTTATGTCTTAAATGTCTTACGTGGCAAAAAGCAAGGATGAAGTTTCTGTGGGGAAGTTTTGAGGCTTCCGAGAGGAGGAATGTGTGAAGTGGGTCTGCTTGTTTTTCCTCTATTCTGCTCAGTTTGTAGTTATCACTCTTTCTAATAAGATTTTTTGTTGAATTTGTCTTTGTTTTAGGCACGGATGGGTTTACCAGAGGTCACCATTGGGTTACTCCCAGGTGCTGAAGGCACTCAGCGACTACCCAGACTGATTGGGGTACCGGCTGCTCTGGATATAATCACTACAGGTAAAGTACTGTGCCTTGGCTTTGCTCTGTATAAGAACATGGCATTGAGTCATACCACCAGCTTGGTCTAAGAAACATGAAATTTTTTTTTACCTATGTAGCTACTTGTTAGTGGAAGCAAACTGAATTTCAACACAATGGGCTAAGAAAGGGGCATACATGCTTCTGAGGCATGTAGTTAGTAATGCATGATAATGAGCATGTCTCATATTTGAAGTCAGCTACACACAAGTCATTTGATCAGATGGAAAAGAATGAAATTGCCCATCATGCCCCACTATAGTCACCTTATTTCTCTTTTTATAACAGGAAGACACATTCCAGCAACTGAAGCACTGAAGCTGGGCTTGGTTGATGAAGTTGTGGAAGAAAACACAGTTGAGGCAGCAATTCGCTTGGCAAACAAAGTGATCGGTAAGGAAAGAATTGTAGCAATGCCAAGAAATAATTGGTGATGTTTCAGGGCTGGAGAGAGTCAGAACAAAGCCCACCAGTTTACTCCAATTTATATGCTCCATTCATTGAGTTTTGGCATCCATATAAGATAGAATTAATTGCAGAATTTGTTTTCTGTTGTCCGAAATGAAAAATTCAGATGCTGGAGAGCTGCAGAAATTCAAATGCAGATTTGGAGAATAGATAGATATCAAGTCCTCCTGCTTTTTAATTATATATCCAAACTCACACGCTCCTTTGGGCTTCTGCACTCCACTGATTTTTGGGGACTATATGCTCTTTCCATATATAGTTTTGGATCACAGCTGGTATCACATGTATTCTGGTTGCACCACCAATAATGGCCGATCAAAAAATAACTTTCTCCCTTCAGTGGAGAGGCTGGCACATCTTCAGCCCAACTTAATGATCCATGAGTCTGTAAGTGACTGTCCCTAATCCTTCAGCTGCTATGTAAGAAAATGTCCTGTGGAGATGGGAAGGATGTGGAGAGATTTTTTTCCCCGCCTTAGAAATAACAAAATGGAGTTAACACAGGAAGAGGAACATTCCTTGTTCAGCATGAGGAGCATTACCTTGAGAGAAAACAGGATATTTTTCCACTGCTGACCTTCTTGTACCTTTGGAAACAGACCGTAGACTCCAATCAGTATTTCATCTGGAGCTCTGTCACAATGCAAGGAACGAAAAACCCTTTCTGCTTTGATCACATTGCCTTTATAGGCAATACTTTTCCAAGCTGGGGTGCTGCTTTTGCTTCTGCAGTTCTCTTCACTAAAAACAAGGCCCTTCTCTGTAGGAGCACTTCTCCTGTGCTAGAAGTTGAAGCTTTGTCTTAGATCACAGTGCACCATATTTTTAAGATAGTTCAATGAACAGGCTTTTCTTAAACATTGGTGTCTTGTATACTTCCCTAGAACTTGAGATTTACCAGATAGGTGCAAAAGGGTATTCTTTGGCTAGGTTTTCTGTAAGAGATGCCCTTCCTTCTCACTGTATTCATCCTACAGTATTTTTGGGCTTCATTTTTAGTGCAGAACTGATGATATAAGCAGTCCTCGTTTCTCTTTCCCTATAGGTAATTGGTCTATTTAAATACAATTCTTTAGAAAGATGTGTGATGTACTTCAGTATTGCTTCTAAGAAAGACAAAGATACTTTGGTTCCCTGATTTCATCTGTTTTGAATGAGAACACTGTTTCTCCATCTGTTGGGAGAGCAGTGAAATATTACTACTCTTCTAGGCAAATTAACCCAAAAAAGTGTTCCTTTTGATGTACCCTCAGTATAGTTTTGATCTATTGCTCAGTGTAACTTGCTTTCTGGAACTTATGTCCACTACTGGCAAATTCCTCTTTTGTAGCTTCGTCTTTATTGGAAATTGTTACTACCAAGAAATTTTTTTTTTTTTTTTTTTTTTTTTTTTTGAGAATTGTATAATCATACAAGGATCCTAGCTGGATGTTCAGTAGGTAACCTGTCCCAGTCTTACTCATTATTAGTGGTATATTTTCTATCTGTTTATTGCTGGTTTGAGTTACCCCAGTAAAAATGAACAATGTCATTGAAGGAGTTTCACATCACACTACATACCAACTCCAACAGGACTGTAAAAATTCTTTCAGGCTCTTCCCAACAGCTTTACTGGCATTTACAATATGTGTTTTAACAGTAAAAATACTGGTAAGTCAGCTAATCTTTCTTTCTTTCCTGGTTGAAAAATTTCTCCTTAGACCTTACAGAAGGCCATGAAAAGTTTTGATGCACAATTTAGCCTCAGGTTAGCTGATAATTTGGAAGAATGGTGTACCCAGAGTCCATATGTTCCTTTTGAGACATCCCTGGCTCTGGCCTTTGCCTAAAGTTAATGTAATTCTCCTGCCATACAAAGGCAAGCCAGCACTTTTATTTCTCTACATCAAGCACTAATTCAGGGCTGCAGAAGAGATGACAGTCTTGCATAGCTGGTCTGGTTTTTGTTCATATTGAGTTCTGTTTTCAGTGAACCCTTTTCAGATAATCTTAATAAAAGCAGAGATAGAGTTGCACAAAATAATGCCATCACAAAAGTCCACTGTCTTTGTATGGCATGCAGCACTTTGATGAGATTTTTATTTTATTTTATTTTTAAACATGAGCCTAACAACTGCTAGCTTCTTACAGAAGAGTTTGGCTAAATAACTAGTTTTGTCACTGGTGGAATTTCTATTCCTGGGAAAGCTGTACTGCAAGATAAGTCTCAAAGAATCAATTCAGAAATTATTTTCTTCTAACGCTTCCTCAGCACTGGAGCTGCAGTATCTCATGGCAAGAAATCAGTCTCAAATGGCTGGCCTTACTGAAGCAAGGGTCCTTGATTACAGTTTTGATATACAGTTGACAGAACTGCCTTTATGGTAGGTATATTGGGAAAGCATCTTCATGCATACATTTTTATGGATTATTCCCTAATGAAGAACACCTTCAAAAGGAGTTCTGAAACAGCAGGAGTATACAGAGACAATTATTGATTCTAAGTTAAATTTTTAATTTAAAACAGTAATTATATATTGCAGATAGGAAGCAAGCATGTGTTCCTGGCCATCTTTAGGCAAAAGAAAATATCTTTACTTTTGAAGGCAGTTTTAAAAGGAACAGACAGGAGCTAAATCCTTGGAGACAATGAGAATGTTCTTTCATTAAATATGCTTGATAATCACCACACTCATTCAAAGCTGCATTACATAATTTGTCCACCTGATGGCATCACAAAATTGAAAAATTGCTGTAATTGCTTGTGGCAGACAGTAGCTTGTAGTTTATGCTGCCCACCTCTTGCTGGCCTGCTGTAGTCTTCCTTGGCTGGAGGAAAAAATGGCTGCTGGTCTTCTGCACAGCATCCTTCTTTGAAGCTCTCCCTTCATATATAATCATCCCTTGCTTTCCATCCACATCTGCTTTATCTTCTCAGAGCACAAAAGCATCAATGGATTGCACCAAAGAGCCAATGAAAATCAGTTCAATTTAGACTAGCTCAGGCCCCACAGGTATAAGACTCTGCATGGAAAGATGATTATGAGTTTCTGACTGTAAACCACTAGGAGCAACTGTGGAGGAAGCATGTGTTTCTTCTGAGTCTCATAAAACCCAAAGGAGTAACAGATAACTGCTGTTAGGTATTTGCATGCTTTAAATGGAGACTGTTGTAGAAAAGCTTTCAGCTACTGTTGCAAGAGCCTTTAGTGCATCATCTCTGGGAAAACGTACAATAAAGAGATCTTTATCTCTCTCCAGGGCTCATGATTCTGGCTGCCACCTTCTTTAGGCATAAGGTCTAGCAAAGTGCCCCTTTGACACAATGAGTTTGTGAAAGATCTGACATAAACTGGACTTGTCTCTGGCAGGCCTGGAACCACTGCAAGCCTGAGGAGCAGGGGTCCAGTTTCAGCTTTGTTTCTCAGAAATTCACAAGCAGTTCACTGCACTGGGAAGACTCTTAGGCTAGCTCTGCCTCTTGCATGTGGAGTCTTGTAGCATCCCAAGGGTTTACAACTCTAGGATGCCTTTTTTTTTTTCCTTTAAATAGCACAATATTTGATACTGCATGCTTACATGTTTCCTTTGCCACTAGAAATTGTATAAATTTGATCTGTCCTTTGTGCCACCTGGACTACAAACCCTAGTAAAACAAAACAGGTATCTGCGTTAGCTCCATGGCATGGATGACACTTTCCCTGCAGCACCGATGTATGATACTGTTCATCATATTCCTGCTGCTTTGATTTCAGAAATCAAGCTGTGGGTGTCCCACACTGATCTCTTCTTCCCAGGTTTGGATTCAGATCGTTTTTTTCCTGTTCATAAATATGCCCTTGATTCTTATTAGCATTGCAGAAGCAAAGGCACTGCATGGAGATGCTGTAGAAATACTTAGCAAAACTATTTAGGTTACAGCTAAATAAGAGTTATTACAGGACCCTGAGGAAAGTTCCTTTTCTTTACTCTGAGCAACTGTCTCATGTCCCCCATCAGTATTTGTGCTTACAAGTACTATTTGCTATCTGAAGACCAAGCTTAAAGGCTCCCAGTAGTATTCCTTTTTTACTAGTCCTTCACACATCAGAAATGTCATATGAAGTCCCTTGATCTGCCCAGTCTTAAGCGGCCTTCCGGCCATCAGATCCACTTTCTGGGACAAACCTGAGGTGTCCTCTTGTGTTGAATGAAACCTACTATTAAGTCCTAAATAAAGGACTGTGGGCAAAAAGCATATTTGGGTTAAAAGCATAGGTTTAGGGGAGAAACACAGGATTCCAAAATAAAAGGGCATTATCCTGACTAAATCCTGTAGTACTGGCAGATACAAAGTATGTTCACTGTCAATGTGAAAACATTATTTTTATGAACACTGATTACAAGGGAAGCTACTTACATAGTGAGTGTTCATCTTTTTGTGTTCTCTAAAAGGCTTAATTAAAAAGCCTGAGCTCTGAAGACCATTGTTTCAGGAAATCATTATCTTAACTCATCCTGGAAATGCATAGTTCTATTTCCTTGTAAACATGCTTGGCCTTGGAGGAAGAGCTAGAGTCAGGACATGTTCTTTGGGCAACTGTGATTGCAGTGCTGCCATTATTCCTGCCCTTCAGCATCCTGTGTGTGATTTCCTACTCCTGAGTCTTCTGCTGATGCACTAGCACTTTCCTAACTCAGACAGCAGGAAGAAAAAGGGGAGCTGGATGCAATACACCACCTGTGAAGGAAGCATGCTTCTGTGGCAGAGCTCATATAGGAGAAGCTATGGCAATGAGACTGTATACCAGGGGGCTTCTCAGCATAAGATTCTCATTAGAAGAGGCCCACCCGCCATCCTGCTTTGGTGGCAGTCCTGGCAACACCACTGCAGCAGTCAGTGCAGTAACATTGCTACACAGTTAGTTAACAATCTGGATGCGGAATATTGTTGAAATACTAAAGGGATATATCCTGAATTTCTGATCTTGTTCCTCCATGGTCTTTACTGAGGCAAGCTGCCATTAAGAGCATAAGAACAGCCTGTAGTATGGTCAGATCACAGATCTCCCTAGCAGGCACCAATGCTTGTACTTCTGAAAAAAAGGACAGAGAATTCTGGCATCTGAAATGTAACTAACTTCTCTCAATTAAAATCCTTTCTAGGTATCACCATAGCAACCTGTCTGTAATGAGCCTCATGTATTTGTATGGCTGCTTGATTCACCCCTTGCTGACAAAGAAGCATGAACTCCCCCTTGTTATTCACTTGCTCCCCAACTCATGCTGTGTGAGCTGTCCTCTTGGTTAGTCCCAAAGTGACTAGAAGGACTCCTGCTGTCAGGGAAGAATTAAAGTCAGGGTATATTTCTCAGTCTTATAAATGCCTGGATCAGGACCCTGGCTGGAGTGCATCTGGCTAGCAAAGTTGATTGGGCACCAAGTA
This sequence comes from Vanellus vanellus, assembly GCF_965231255.1. Taxonomy (NCBI): domain Eukaryota; kingdom Metazoa; phylum Chordata; class Aves; order Charadriiformes; family Charadriidae; genus Vanellus; species Vanellus vanellus. The sequence continues at coordinate 28,167,133 of NC_138913.1, read as the reverse complement.
CTAAATAATAATGGAGGAAAAGTTTAGTCCTGAAGCTTATAGAAAGAGCCATAAGAACATGGCAGCTGGGACTATAGAATAAGACAACTGGAAAAGTCAAGGCATTCTCTGTAGCTGAGAAAAGGAAGGAGAGAATTACTTCTTTGAAATTTAAATCTTGCTTTTTTGAAGTCCGAGAAGGGACTTGAACAATTGTCAGAGCAAACAGAAAGCTAAACAGAAGTGTCAGACACTTAAGTTCTAGACCCAGATCACTGTGCCAGGCAAGCCCTAATGCAGTGAGCTTAGGAGGAAAAGAGGAAGACTGCATTCCCAGTCTACGTAGAAAGGGGTGAAGATCTGTAATCTTCCAGATATGGATGCTTTGTTCTGTAACTCCATTTTTTCTACCCCCAGGCCAGCCATTGGGACCCCGCAGGCTCAGCCTGAAGCCAGTTCCAAAATTGCCCAACATGGAAGCATTTCTCAGTGAGGCTCTTGTGAAGGTGAAGAAACAGGCCCGCGGGTGCCTGGCTCCAGAGCTGTGCTTCCAGGCAGTCAAAGCCGCCACAGAACAGCCCTTTGCAGATGGAGTCCAGAAGGAGCGAGAGCTGTTTAACGTCCTGCTGACTTCAGGCCAGGCCCAAGCACTGCAGTATGCTTTCTTCGCAGAGAGAGCGGTGCAGAAGTGGACAACACCCAGTGGAGCTTCATGGAAAAGTGCATCCCCTCAGCCCATCCGTAAAGCAGCTGTGATAGGTAAGAGAATGAAAAAGCTGCTGTTGTTGCTGACTGCACAGCTAACAGCAGAGTTGAAGGTGAGATGAGTACAGTCGGGCTTTACTCATGGCAGAAGGCTGAAGTGGGATTCCCTACCAGTCACTCACCAAAGTCGGGGGTACCCATCACAGGCAAAGATACTCCACACCTATAGGTGACATCCAAGGATGGAAGTTGTCAGTGCGTTGGTAAGCTCAAATTCAGATGGCAAGTCACATCCCACTAGATTGTTACCTGCTGACACCTCTTTCTTTGGAAGAATAATTTCCTCTCACTTCAGAGACAGATTCATCTGGGACCATAAGCAGTCTGTTCGCTTTTAAATACTGCTGGTTTGAGTCCTGGCTTTGTTCCATGTTATAAGCAGGTTTGCATGAAATTCTCCTCCTCCTGGTCTAGTTCTGTACTGCAAGTGCATGTGCACAGAGTCACTCAGTGATATATTAATACAAAAATGTTTTGACAGCTGTATTTTAAGAAGATTTCATCTCACTGGGATGCACTCCTGCCATTTTGTAGCCCAGCAAGATAATGCCTTCATTAATTTTTTATAAGAGCAATTTAAATAAAACCTTTGATGCACTGCTGAGATTTTAAAAAAAAAAAAAAAAAAGTATCTTTCAGCTCTGCCTGTTGATAGCAGCATTCAAAAAATGGTTAGATAAGTAATGGAGCACTTGGAAAACATCCATTCTGTTTCAGAGAAAGCTCACCAGATCAACACTGCTCTTTCCTGGGTACTTCTCAAGCCCCTTGTGCTCTGCAATATGAGCTCTGTGAAAGCTCATTTCAGGCCACAGAAACACTGTTTTTTGGAAGTTCCCTTCTCTTCAGTAGCTGCCATGCTGTATTTTTAATGAAAATGTTTTTTAAACATTGGTCCACAAACCTTGTGAGTAGTATCCATGGCTGTTGCAGCATTCAGGTAAAGACACATGAATTATTGCCAAGTTTATCATGTGACTTGAAGAGCAGAGCACTTTGGACACATACAGTCCCAGACAGGTCAGTCCTGCAATGTGTGCTTTGGCAGAAAGGGCTTGTGTTGAAGTCTTGTAGGAATGATCTGGTGACTAGAATGAGTATTCTTTGCTGCATGCTGATAAATCATGCCAGAATAATACATTTGCAAAGTCCCAACATCAATGACAGTTTAGCCAGAAGGGCTGTTTAGATCTGATCATCTTATTTTGGTGCTGAGCTAGGGGGAATTCTAAGGACGAAGGTAATCTCCGTTTGAAAGTCTCTAGTAGAAGCATAATCCATATGTTATTTCCAAACTGAACTAGCTGGGCTACATCTCCTATCCATTGGATTAAGTATTTGCCTCCCATCTCCAGACAGGTTTCTGAATTCTGGTCTGAAATTGCCCCAACCTCTACCCCCAAGCTTCAGTGTTTCTGTAGCTGGTTACAAACAATGCTCAAGTTAACCCATACTTTTTGCAGAATAAATAAACTAAGTGCTTTGATCCTTTTGGGGCAGAGCACAATCTGTGACACTCTGGTCATTTTCATGACTCTGAACTTCCCCTAATTTTTCAACACTTCATAAAGCACACGTAGCCAAAGCAGGAACAGTACTCCAGCAGTAATTATGCTAAGACCAGGTACCAAGATGTTTCTTCCTTGCTTCTACTTAGTATGCTCAAGGTAACAGCCAACTTTTCTATTAGCAATATTCAACACATCCTGTTAATTATCTACTGGCAGGGAGCAGCTGCACCCCAGGCATGGGGAGCCAATGACAATAACACCTCCTAGGGGGACGGAACCACAGAATCTTTGAGGCTGGAAGGGACTTCTGAAGGTCATCTTGTCTAACCCGCCTGCTCAAACAGAGCCACCTAGAGCCAGTTGCTCAGGACCATGTCCAGACAGCTTTTGAATATCTCCAAGGATGAAGACTCTACAGCCCCTCTGGGCAGCCTGTGCCAGTGCTCAGTCACCCCTACAGTAAAAAGAGTGTTTCCTTATGTTCAGATGGAACCTCCAATATTTCAGGTTATGCTCATTGCCTCTCATCCTGTCACTGGGAGCCACTGAAAAGAGTCTGGCTCTTCTTTACACCTTCCCCTCGGGTATTTGTATGCATTGATAAGATTCCTCCGAGCCTTCTCTAGGCTGAAGTCACAGATCTCTCAGCTCATATGAGACACGCTCCAGTCCCTTAATCATCTTAGAGGCCCTTCGCTGAACTCACTCCAATAATTCCACATCACGCTTGTACTGGGGAGCCCAGAATTGCACACAATACTCCAGGTATGGTCTCACTAGTGCTAAGTAAAGGGGAAGGATCACCTCCCTCAACCTGCCAGCAAGACTCCTCCTAACACAGCCCAGTATACCATTAGCCTTTGCCACAAAGTCATATTGCTGCTCACAGTCAACTTGGTGTCCACCAGGACCCCCAGATCCTTTTCTACAGAGCTGCTTTCCAGCCAGTCAGCCCCCAGCATATACTGGTGCGTAGGATTGTTCCTCCCCAGATACAGGACTTTCCCCCTGCTGAACTTCATAAAGTTCCTATCCACCCATTTCTCCCTCTGGATGGCAGTACAACCCACTGCTGTATCAATTATTTACAGTACCTGAGCAAGGCAAGCAGGGCAGACCCAGAGATCACAGCCAGCATCTACTAGAGAGACAGATGATCCAGCAAAGTTCACGTGATGATGGAGGTCCAAGGTAAAGTTGGGGAGCCAATCTGCAGGCTTGCGGTCCAGATCAACAGTGTTCGTAGCCTGGCAGAGCCACAGTAAAACACCACAACTCCTCCAGCTTAGCTTAGAAAGGGACTAAAGGCCCAGGTCTGAGCTTAAATGGGGCTCTGAGGCCCATGGGCAGTGCATGTGGGTGGAGACTCCAGGTGTAGCTGGTCAGGGTCATTAAAGCTTATTATTGCACACAGGGCCTTAATGCTTATCAAGACTCCTGATGACTTTTCTGAACCACTGCTTCTATCGATACAGCCCCCGTAGCCCACAGTTATAGTGCACTTTGTTTATGCTAGTTGTTCGTGTTATATTTAATTTGATAAGTGACATCTCCTATTTTGGAGGTTATTGATCACTTCCTTTTAACTCTGAATCCACACCATATTAAGTGCCACTGCTTTCCGTTACATCTTTCTGCCACCACACAGTGCTATTTCTGCTTCCTCTGGAAGGTTTTCCTCCTATTTTGCCTTTTGATATCAGCGAAATTGCAAGTCTGTTAGAGACAGTCATAGATCATGCCAACACAGTTGTATTTTTTCTTTCAGGCTGCTATAACAAAAAGTCATTCTCCATCCAGTACCATGCTGTACAGTATCTCGTAATTTCACATTCTTGATCTTAAGTACATTCCTGCAGCACCAGAAATCAAAATCCAAAGGATGATTTTTGAGGGACTGACACCTTTTAAAATAGTGCTGCTCATCCATGTAAGTATTGAGTCTACCTAGGTGATCCAGGGTCTCTCTGTTTTCACTGCAGAGAGAAGGGCAGTCAGAGCGAAATGGTTTTGGATGCTCAGAAGTCATGCAGACCCCGTTTTCCAGTAGACAGTGCCATACCGTTTCTCACACCAAAACCATGTTGCATTATGCTGCTGCGTTCTGTCTTTTATCACTGCACAATGGGAAGCAACTGAGAAGATCGCGTTGACTTCCTCCTCCTTCAGTACCTTTTCCGTAGGCACAGAGGACCTTTAGGGTATGGAAGCAGTGCCATGAATGCTAGTGGAGCCTTGCTTTGGGGCTTCCCTGTCTGTCCAATACTAGCAGGAACTTGTTGGAGGGAGCTGGCGCATCGCTTACTGGCCATGTCTTAATGTAGATTTAACATCAAGGATGATCTCTCATTTTTGTGGGTATGCTTGATAGATAGCATTGCTGATGAACTGGCAATCATTCCTGTGTGGCGCTGGTTTCCCATCAGCTGCCTTTGTCTGCAGTTTGCTCAATGAAAGACTGGTAAGCAGGTAACACCCATCGATGTGGGATCCCTCCTGCTCTTGGCCGAGCTGTCCTTAGCTGTCTTCAGCCACATGCAATGTCACCTATTTCATTTGCTTCTTCTTGTTCTGAACTCTTGGCTCCCATCTCTTTCCACTTTTTCTGGTTCCTCATCACCCAGAAAAAGTGTTCTTCTCTGTCCCTTCTGCAGTCTTCCTATAGCTCACTGCTTGCCTCGAGTATCATGTTATTTCTGCTTGAAATTAAGACCCTGAAACAGAGAAGGGAGCAGCTCCAGTCTGCAGCAGTCTGCCACCGCCAATTGCTCATTGTTGTTTTTAACAGGAAAACTGGAACAGTCTTTGCATATTTTTACTAAAGTATTATTTCCATTGCCTGGCATTTTAAAGTTCAAATATTCATTATACTTAAGAATATTTTCCACTGATCTGTATTTCTTTTGTGTGTGTGACTGTACATGAGTGGCTTTGTACATATTTTGTGTTCATTTGCTTTGAAATTTGTTTTTAAAGTCCTTCAATTAATTTTGCATGATTTTTCATATTCTAAGTACCTCATGTGGCAGATCCATAATTAACAGTCATTATTCACTCAGCTTGCCCAGCAAATGGATTTGTCATATCCATATTTGGCCTGAAATTACATGGGTTCAAGTGTACTTTTATTTACATGTCAAAGCTACATTTCACAACAAAAGGCCAGAAGCAAGATGGCTAGACACTGGTCTTTTTCCTGAAGCAGATTTCAGTCTTCTTTTGAAAGATGTGCCTTGGGCATGAAAGATGGTAACACAGCTCTGAAAACTGTCCCTTGCGGGGAAGATAAGAATATAGTTTTTTTCATAGTTTGGGGGAAGTGAGAGCACTATTGAGGAAGAAACCAGAACATACAGTAGAAATTCTGGAGTAGTTCCTAGCCATGTTTTGGCCTGTGGGATCTGAGCTGAGCATGCGACATTTCTCTTTCTCTTTCTTCTACAGACTTCTACACATGTAAGGCCCAATGATTCCCTACCATTTTTTTCTGCTCTAATATATTCTTCCCCAAGATCACTTGGCTTTATAAAATTGAAAAGGGGAGTCCTCAGAAATGCTTCTTTCCCATCTAGATAGCCAAATCTCTCTGTAGTTTTATAGCCCAGTTTTAGAAAATATTTCCAGGGGAGTCATGCTGTGCAAGCTCTAATGTAACAAAACCCTTGGGGCTTTCATTACTCTCTCTGCCAGCTTCATTAAACATCGTTTCACACAGGCCACTGAAGAGTTATGTAGTAAGTTGAGAGACAGCTTTTGTAGGTCAGAAACAAGCTTGGCAAGCTCATATCTTATCTATAAGCCTATTCCCATGGCCTAGAAAGGGAAGTACTACAAGCATGTATGCCTGTCTGTCATGGCATGGCTAAAACCTAGATAGGAGTACTCATACTATGTGTGGACAAAAGCAAACAGGAATCAGCAAACACCCCTGCAGAGCTTCCCTTGAAAAGAAGGCTGGAGAATCTCTGCTCGTGGAAGAGGTTTTGATTTAGGAAGAACCAGTGTGTTCATATTGTGAGAGAACTGCTAAGATTTCAGTCATGAGACTGAAGCTGAGAAGAACAGGAGTTAATAAGGCCCAGGATGTGTGCGTTATTTCTTTAGCAGAGCTTGGAAATTCTAGGGAGAAATCCTAGGTCTCCACCCTGGAAAGCA